>NW_016908623.1:62015-92188 GCF_001483705.2 Eufriesea mexicana | reverse complement strand
AACTTTTTACCATAATAAGGATAAATGTACCATTTTAATAAACGTATTATTCTGTTTGGTAGGTTAAAGGCACTACTTTGTATTAAAAGATAAGAAAATGCCACCTATTACTCATTGGCCAATCTAATATAACATAAAATATGTAAAAATATAAATATATATAAATATATATAAATTATAAATATAAATATATATATATATAAAGATATAATAGTGTTATAACACGTATCGAATATACCCGGAAAAACGAATTTTCAAATTAGAATGCGGAGAAGGTATAATTCAAAAGTGCGCGGCACGCCAACATGGCGTCGACTGTAAATCTGCGCGCGCAGGTTCGTTACGTGAAATTTATATTGCACAATTACTCGAAACTCGAGAGACTAGGTAGCGACACTCGTTTATCTCTCCACGCGGTGAACATGTCGCTAGAGGAGAGGATAGAGAGGACAGAATGATCCACTGATGTCCAAAAAACAATGCTATCGTGTACTAACAATAATCTCACTTCGACACCGGCAACAAAATTCGACTCGTGAATTTCCACGTATTACACGCATAACCAGCGCACTCGTGATTTATAAAACCTTCTACACGCAGAATATCGCGATCGACATCTAAATTCACGACGTAATAGAGTCCGTAATGGTTACTTTCGAATATTAGATTCAAGGATAAAGAAAAGATAAGGAATCTGTTGACCCGAATAGCTCAATCGTCGGCCACATGGCCGAACAATGCCAGCCTCGAGTTACACTTCAACGATCCAGCTAATACGTACCTCCGTGCATTTCCCACCTCGGGACAGGTCGTAAAACCAGTGTTCAACCAAAATTAATAAGCGGAAACTTCCATAGCCCACGGCGTAGTAAGCGTGTATCGAGTAACGTTATCGTTGGAAATTCTACTCACCGCAACTTCGTTTCGCCAAACAACGCCACTCAAGTACCCACGAACGAAACGTCAACTTCCAGGTAAGCGGCTTGACCCGAACCAAACGATCCGCACAATCGATTCACGGGCATAAACACATGGCGAACTTGATCCCCCGTGTCACGAATATCGCTGTTTGTTGTTCACTCGTGGCCGTTTCTTTCCTTTCCTTCGATGGTAACACGATCCCCACCGACTGCACCAGTATACTCGACAGATACGCGTTTTTCTAGCTGCCATTACTTGTTTCGAGTTTCTCCGCACGCTCGCGAGACGTCGTCCCATTAGCAAGACCGGTACCACACGCGCGACAGAAGGCGACACTGGCGCCACCGCACTGTTTCCCTGGCCGCGAATTTAGCTGGCGAGCCAACGTAACCTTGTTAGCGGAAAAAGAGGACCAAGCGCGGGAAACTGACACGGTTACACTGTGAAAGGGTTCGAGACGCTCAAGCTCACGCGTTAACGAGAAGACGCGATGATATCCGCGTGACTAATCGTGTGAGACTGACCGTGGTTGCCGAATTTTTGCGAAGCCTCGCGCGGACCATGGAGAGTGTCCGCGGTGAGATTCGACAACGTCGCCTTAAAGGATTCCCTGTTTGCAGTGGACAAATATTTCAATCGCTGTTCGTCGTACTTCGGCACTCCCCTTTAATCCCTTCGTGTTTCTTCGACTCGCGTGACGCCGTTCTTTCGGCAATTGCGTTGCTCCGTCGTTTTTCGCCTGCCTGCTGCGCAATCGGCCTGATTCGATCAAATATTAGTCGTCATACCGTTGACTGCGATTGTTCGCTCGACTGGCGACAAACGTTTTCCGAGTGGCCAATGGGACCACACGACGACTCGTCCCGAGGCTTCCTGTTGGGGAATAAAGTGGAAAGAAAACGGCGAAACAGCTGCTGCGTAAGTTGACGACTCGTGTAGAGGGCATCGTTATCGACACCTCGCGTTACGTCCTATGTGATTATAGGTGGCGTGGGGGATCTGTGCAAGGTAAGGGATTGTCCGAAACGTCTCTTTCGATTTTTATGGTTCACTATCGGGGAGACGCGTGGATGTTTATCTTGCAGGAACGGTTTAGCGAGCAGGTAATTTCTTCTTTTCTGTCTCTCGAGTTTGGATACCCCATGTTTGCGATAAGCGGTCTACTTTTTGATGAAATTCTTGGATGTATGACTTCGTAGATAGTAAGGAGACCGAGGCAGACTTGGCGAATGATGAAGATGAAGGTGATACGAGATGAAGCTGGGAACGAGTTAGTAAATTAGACTTGGCAGTCTTCGCTCGTAATTGAAGAGCAAGTTTCGAAAGATGTTACAGAAGGTAATTAACCTCTTCAGAGATAAATCCATCGAGACTACAAAGAGTTAATTACTTATTACCTTTGCGAATAAATATCGTATGCATATTTAGCCACCACTTTTTACCAGATTAACATATAAATTCATTTTTCGTGCAATTTTCGATAATTTAATTTTCACACCCCAGTGGCGCCATCGCGTGGCGTCACCGATAACCTACATTATTGTTCTCATTTTATTCTCATTGAACGGCTACTGTACGATCTTTTTATTTTCCGAAATAGGATGTTGGATTTCAAAAAACTATCCACCGGAGAAGTATATTGGAATTACTCATCGATGGAATGGAAATATTTTCATAGCGCAGAGGATTAATACCCGAAATAAAATATCGGATTCGGAATGAATTTCAGATAAGACTCATTCTAACCTAGTAAATTAAAGCTTCACCGATTCGTCCGATTTTCAAAAAGTACTCGGAAATATTTATTCGCGTTAATATTTTACCTCTTTTGAACCAATATTCGAATTAAAAATAGAAAAAAAAAAAGGAAAAAGGGAAATGGGCATGTATACACGTATGTACGTATCTCCCCCAAGAGATTAAACAAGCTTCACCGCGCAGGCCCAAATTAATCTTCCCCTCGTATCGCAGTCGTAACAGTTGCCAATAGCATCGAGCGATCGGTCAACTTCGATTTCGATTTCGTTCAGCAGCTCCACGCGAATCGATTCGCCGCCTTTCCGCGACTTGTGTCGATCGCAATTAAAGCGATTACGATAAATTAAACGCGGCGCCCCGAGGAATTCACGATGGACGAACGGAAGCGGTGAAAAGCGGAAGAGAATCAGCCACGACGAATTAAGTCGACATCGATTTCTTTTTCTTTCAAATGGTGGTCAGGTGACAACGAGTATCCACGAGTCAGAGGATGCTGCGATAAGGACATAAAACAGCCCCCACTTAACTTGGGACCTGTGGTCCTAGGGCCGCAACAATCCTCAACATATCTAAGCTCAGTTTCATTGTATCATCGCATAGAAAATCGTGTCTTAATCGAGACGAAAAAATAATCTGCTCGCGAGGGAAACTGAAATCAACGACGAAAAGCGTCGACAAGCTTTTCAAAGGCCGCAACGGCGTGGGAACGGGGCATTGCTCGGAAAATCGTCGTTTCGGTGCTCGCACCGATCCATATGCGTGTACCGGGCCGCGCAGATGCATCAACGTCGGTTACGAACAACGGAATTGCTCGGGTGCTCGCGGAAATTGCGCGGATAGGAAACGCCGACGCGGTGAACGTAACGCTGAGGAATACATTGTTGTTTCAACAATTTGCCTCGCCGCGGCGCGTTGGCAAGAAGCTGTTGTAGATAGACCAATTATCGGGCAAACGGAAACCAACGAACCGTGGCACCTCGCGGAATTCCCGCGGAACTTGCGTCTCCAGCTTCTTTCCGCTCGCAACGATGCTCTCCCTGTTGTTCCCTATTGTTAGACACCGGAGATTCAACGCGATGAATTTACGATGTCGAAACGCTCTCAGGAGCGAACGCGGAATAGCAAATGTACGATCCTTGCCCGGAAGACACCGGGACCAACAGGTCTGCGCGGTGTCTAGCCATTTGGGAGCAGCGCGACGCCATTTTGCTGTTTCACTTAGCTCTATGCAGTGCTGACAGCTGTTGGCTAACCTGTAACACCAGTTGGCAAGCGAATCCTTCATCGAAAGTCTTTGAATCTTCTTAAAACTTCCTCTCAGAAGAACGTGATCCATCTCGCGGTCAACTGATGAAGCTGAACCGACCTAACCTAGCCCGGTCCCTCAGAAATTGCAGTTATACCGCAGCCACGGCTAGACTGGATTTAATCGTGGAAGAAGATAGGAGCTCCGCAGATGGCGAAGAAAATGGCGTCAAACGTGTCGGCGGAAAACACATCGGAACGGGGTGAAATTGGCGGAAACTGTTCCCCGTTCTTTGTTTATGGGGGAAAGACGTGGGGTTAGCTAGGAGAGGCGCGCCTTTCTTCCGCCGGAGTTCCTTTTAGCCGGGTGACAAAACAGTTCCTGCGGGCTGCTGGGACTCGTTCTTTGACTTGGCAATAAAAACAAGGAGCGGAGAGAGCCAGACAGCCCAGAGCGCGAGAGAGGCGGTGAACAGAGCTAGGGTTGGTGGTAGCCGAGTAAATACGTCTTCGCCAGCTGCGCCTCGGTTTTCGGAGCCGGGAGGAGCAAGACACAACAAGCGTTCTGCAATTAAATTATCATCATCCGCTTTCGCCGCGCCCCTTCTATCAGCTGCGCAGTCGTTTCTTTTATTCCGCGCAGCCGGGCAATTAAACGTATTTATTAGGTAATTAAACGGGACCAGGTTTACACCGGGAATGGATGCTGACGCTGGTAACGACGCCACGCTCGACTTAGCGTCACGGAATAAGTCCCCGATTAGTGGATTTCGTCCTGTAATGGCGAACGATCCCCCGATCGATGGTGTCGGAAGAAGTCGATAGGACTGAGGGTACACGGGTACAATTAGGAAGGAGATTTGCAAGGCGTCGTTAGCGATTCCCCTGCTAAGGGATATCGATCCACGTGCCCTGTAAATCTCGCAAACCTTGGTCATCGACACCGACCAAATTACCGACTCCCTTGCCGGGCCGTATCATTAACCCGGAGACCAACAACGAGTCCGCAAACACGTCCGGAACGTTGTAGGACCAATCGGGCCACGGTCAAGCTCTCTTCGAGCTTGGTCCCGTCGACGGAGCGATAAAAGTCCAGGCACAATTTCTCTCTCCTTCTCTCTTCTCTCCTCTCCACTCGCGACATCGCGCCGCCTCGTGCAGGTAGACCTGGAACCGCCCTGCACCCCCTCGTTTCGCCGTGGTTTATCGACGGCAATAAGCTCTCGGACAGGCCGTGGTTCTAACCTTCGATATCGAGTGCTATCCCGCCTAACTTGGCGCTTTGGTCTCGCTGGCTCGCGAGGAGCTTCCATCGAAAGTCGTGGCGAAGGAGAACGAGGAGCCGAGAACAGGATGGGACACAAAGAGAAGTTCAGACTCGAGCGCTCTTGGGAACGTCGCCTAAGGACCTGTGAGGGGAACGGGAAGACCTGTCAGTCGGAAGTTGCCGAGCCGTGGAAGGTATCATCCACGAGAACGAGTATACACGTACGAGAGGAACAGGGTACTATGTATCGGTCCATATGCAATGGCGACTGAGGGGTGTTAATTAGGATGACGCTATAATATAATAATAATAACAATAATAATAATTGGAAAATAGGGTACGTCTAGATACTTCACGAGAAAGAAACACGTTCGTTCCAAAAACAACTAAACCTTGCTGAAAAATAAGAAGATAGTAGGCTCTCTAAGAATCAAATTGCGAGACAGATCGTACGCATATGTAGGATTAATGCTACATTAACCCCGTTCATTACGCTGAAACTCGGAAAAAGCCGAGTGTCAGAATTTGAAACACGATATCTCACGACCGAGTGCGAGATAGACACAAGCCCATTCGAGATATTCATACTTGGTCCTAGATTAAGATCACGAGTCAGACTCGAGATATTCATGTTTGGCCTGAAATGTCGATAACGTGTCGGACTCGTGATATTCATGTTCGACCCGAAACGTCGATCACGAGTCAGACTCGTGATATCCACGTTTGGCACGAAATTGAACAACGAGCCTGACACGTGATATTCAAGTTTGGTCTGAAATTTTGCCGCTACTGTTTCCCTTGATACAGTCCTTCCCAGCTCACGATACCGCACATGTATCGCGTGTACGTAAACGCTGTAAATCCTCGGATTGCCAGAAGGTCGTTTCACGGACGACCATAGTCGTCCTTGGCAGCAAGAAGATGAACCACAGCCGCGGATAGATCCGAATGCCGCAAGCGAGTAACATCGGCAGAGCAAAGCAACAGTAACCGCGGAATTGGCTGGAAAAAGCGTATGCAACGCGTTGCTGCATCGCGTACAGTGCTTTGTGCAAGCGGAGCGAAGAAGAGGCGTTGCGGTTGGTCGTCGGAGAGCAGTGGAGAGCGGCTGCGAAATCGCGGGGGAGATCTGCGAAGGAGAGAACTTGAAACCGCGAACGTCGAGTGGCAAACAGGTCGGGAGACAAAAGCGTTCTTGATATTCCGCGGACATGAGGAGCCTGGCTGAAAGGAACCGGATCGCGATCGGCTGGGAGCGCGGACGTGTTCCACGTGAAAGGGAAATCGCGAGGATCGTTTTCGCGAGACTCTGACCGAAAAGCGTGCACTCCCGTCGGCCTCGAGAAACGAGAAAGACCGGCGAGAAGCGAGCGGAGCTTGGACCAACGACCTGCTGCGAGCGATCAAGATGGCCGCGAGCGATCAAGATGGCCGCGAGCGATCAAGATGGCCGCTTCCGCCTAACTTGGCGCTTTGGTCTCGCTGGCTCGCGAGGAGCTTCCATCGAAAGTCGTGGCGAAGGAGAACGAGGAGCCGAGAACAGGATGGGACACAAAGAGAAGTTCAGACTCGAGCGCTCTTGGGAACGTCGCCTAAGGACCTGTGAGGGGAACGGGAAGACCTGTCAGTCGGAAGTTGCCGAGCCGTGGAAGGTATCATCCACGAGAACGAGTATACACGTACGAGAGGAACAGGGTACTATGTATCGGTCCATATGCAATGGCGACTGAGGGGTGTTAATTAGGATGACGCTATAATATAATAATAATAACAATAATAATAATTGGAAAATAGGGTACGTCTAGATACTTCACGAGAAAGAAACACGTTCGTTCCAAAAACAACTAAACCTTGCTGAAAAATAAGAAGATAGTAGGCTCTCTAAGAATCAAATTGCGAGACAGATCGTACGCATATGTAGGATTAATGCTACATTAACCCCGTTCATTACGCTGAAACTCGGAAAAAGCCGAGTGTCAGAATTTGAAACACGATATCTCACGACCGAGTGCGAGATAGACACAAGCCCATTCGAGATATTCATACTTGGTCCTAGATTAAGATCACGAGTCAGACTCGAGATATTCATGTTTGGCCTGAAATGTCGATAACGTGTCGGACTCGTGATATTCATGTTCGACCCGAAACGTCGATCACGAGTCAGACTCGTGATATCCACGTTTGGCACGAAATTGAACAACGAGCCTGACACGTGATATTCAAGTTTGGTCTGAAATTTTGCCGCTACTGTTTCCCTTGATACAGTCCTTCCCAGCTCACGATACCGCACATGTATCGCGTGTACGTAAACGCTGTAAATCCTCGGATTGCCAGAAGGTCGTTTCACGGACGACCATAGTCGTCCTTGGCAGCAAGAAGATGAACCACAGCCGCGGATAGATCCGAATGCCGCAAGCGAGTAACATCGGCAGAGCAAAGCAACAGTAACCGCGGAATTGGCTGGAAAAAGCGTATGCAACGCGTTGCTGCATCGCGTACAGTGCTTTGTGCAAGCGGAGCGAAGAAGAGGCGTTGCGGTTGGTCGTCGGAGAGCAGTGGAGAGCGGCTGCGAAATCGCGGGGGAGATCTGCGAAGGAGAGAACTTGAAACCGCGAACGTCGAGTGGCAAACAGGTCGGGAGACAAAAGCGTTCTTGATATTCCGCGGACATGAGGAGCCTGGCTGAAAGGAACCGGATCGCGATCGGCTGGGAGCGCGGACGTGTTCCACGTGAAAGGGAAATCGCGAGGATCGTTTTCGCGAGACTCTGACCGAAAAGCGTGCACTCCCGTCGGCCTCGAGAAACGAGAAAGACCGGCGAGAAGCGAGCGGAGCTTGGACCAACGACCTGCTGCGAGCGATCAAGATGGCCGCGAGCGATCAAGATGGCCGCGAGCGATCAAGATGGCCGCTCGAGAGCTAAGTCGAGAATTTCCTCGACGGTGAGGCTAGGTGAAAAGAGGGACGAAACAATCGTCCGGGAGGGAAAGATCAGGTATTACTAGCTGACAAGTCGATGCATCCCAGTTGCCTTCCCTATCGGATTTCTCTGAAGCGCTACACGGATCCGAAGATCTTCGCGAGGCTGTTCGCCGGGCAACGATAGCGGATCGACGTGCTCGCTTTTGAAATTCTACTCTTCTACGCCGGTCGATTCAACAGCGTGCACGCGTACACCGTGGGATCAGGCAGAAGGGAAGGAAACAAGGGATCTCGATTGGTCAAGTATACGATGCGCGGATACGAGACTGTTCCATGAGGATCCTGCGGAGGATGAACGGGGAGCGGCGGCAGTCGCGATTGCCTCGGTCCCCGACATTCTCCAGCGATGGAAATTGCATGCCAGTCATTCTGCGAGACGATTAAAATCCTCTCGGCAGCCTGCAGGGAAAACTACGACTCTTCGTGTAGGTTTATCTTCGTTTCCTCTTCCAATCTAGCCACGATTAAATCGCCATCAATCGAACACCGATCGTTCTAACCTCGCCGAGCCGGGACTTCCGAGTTACTAACGGTATGAAATACCCATCCCATGGAAATCCTTTAACTTCGAGACTTCCAGGGATCGAAACGAGATTTAGCAGATTCGGTATATAGCAGTTTGGATCTTCGACTGACTTCTAAAGGAATTTTCTTCGTTGCTCGAGTAATATTTTATTTCGAATGAAACTATGCTAGGTTACCGATCCTTCTTTGCTCTCGATCACTGTGAAGACTCGCGATATTTTTGCAATACAATGGCATTAGTCTCAACTGGACGAAGTTATGAGATTTGGGGCTAAGCTACTTTGGATTTTCGCTTGACTTTTCGCGAATTTTCTTCGTTATCGTGAAAATCGCGGATAAGGGGCACTTGACAATTATTAGGGTCATTTAGGCGGTAGTCGTTAAATTATAAGCTAATTCTGTCAAGAGACATGTCTCTGACGTAACGCTAGCTTAGAGTACGACAAAGATGCAAAGGGGATGCATTTGCACTGGAGAATCGTGATCATCGGCTAGATTAGTGCGATTTACCATCTACTTGGCAATGAAGTTGTCAAAATTACACGAAGTTCGTGAAAATCGAGGATCAAAAGCACTTGATAATTATTAGGGTCATTTAGGGGGTAGTTGTTAAATTATAAGCTAATTCTGTCAAGAGACATGTCTCTGACGTAACGCGAGCTTAGAGTTCGACGAAAATGCAAACGGGATGCATTTGCATTGGAGAATCGTGATCACCAGCTAGGTTAGTGCAATTTACTATCTACTTAGCACTCAAGTTGTCAAAATTGCACGAAGTTCGTGAAAATCGCGGATAAGGGGCACTTGACAATTATTAGGGTCATTTAGGCGGTAGTCGTTAAATTATAAGCTAATTCTGTCAAGAGACATGTCTCTGACGTAACGCTAGCTTAGAGTACGACAAAGATGCAAAGGGGATGCATTTGCACTGGAGAATCGTGATCATCGGCTAGATTAGTGCGATTTACCATCTACTTGGCAATGAAGTTGTCAAAATTACACGAAGTTCGTGAAAATCGAGGATCAAAAGCACTTGATAATTATTAGGGTCATTTAGGGGGTAGTTGTTAAATTATAAGCTAATTCTGTCAAGAGACATGTCTCTGACGTAACGCGAGCTTAGAGTTCGACGAAAATGCAAACGGGATGCATTTGCATTGGAGAATCGTGATCACCAGCTAGGTTAGTGCAATTTACTATCTACTTAGCACTCAAGTTGTCAAAATTGCACGAAGTTCGTGAAAATCGCGGATAAGGGGCACTTGACAATTATTAGGGTCATTTAGGCGGTAGTCGTTAAATTATAAGCTAATTCTGTCAAGAGACATGTCTCTGACGTAACGCTAGCTTAGAGTACGACAAAGATGCAAAGGGGATGCATTTGCACTGGAGAATCGTGATCATCGGCTAGATTAGTGCGATTTACCATCTACTTGGCAATGAAGTTGTCAAAATTACACGAAGTTCGTGAAAATCGAGGATCAAAAGCACTTGATAATTATTAGGGTCATTTAGGGGGTAGTTGTTAAATTATAAGCTAATTCTGTCAAGAGACATGTCTCTGACGTAACGCGAGCTTAGAGTTCGACGAAAATGCAAACGGGATGCATTTGCATTGGAGAATCGTGATCACCAGCTAGGTTAGTGCAATTTACTATCTACTTAGCACTCAAGTTGTCAAAATTGCACGAAGTTCGTGAAAATCGCGGATAAGGGGCACTTGACAATTATTAGGGTCATTTAGGCGGTAGTCGTTAAATTATAAGCTAATTCTGTCAAGAGACATGTCTCTGACGTAACGCTAGCTTAGAGTACGACAAAGATGCAAAGGGGATGCATTTGCACTGGAGAATCGTGATCATCGGCTAGATTAGTGCGATTTACCATCTACTTGGCAATGAAGTTGTCAAAATTACACGAAGTTCGTGAAAATCGAGGATCAAAAGCACTTGATAATTATTAGGGTCATTTAGGGGGTAGTTGTTAAATTATAAGCTAATTCTGTCAAGAGACATGTCTCTGACGTAACGCGAGCTTAGAGTTCGACGAAAATGCAAACGGGATGCATTTGCATTGGAGAATCGTGATCACCAGCTAGGTTAGTGCAATTTACTATCTACTTAGCACTCAAGTTGTCAAAATTGCACGAAGTTCGTGAAAATCGCGGATAAGGGGCACTTGACAATTATTAGGGTCATTTAGGCGGTAGTCGTTAAATTATAAGCTAATTCTGTCAAGAGACATGTCTCTGACGTAACGCTAGCTTAGAGTACGACAAAGATGCAAAGGGGATGCATTTGCACTGGAGAATCGTGATCATCGGCTAGATTAGTGCGATTTACCATCTACTTGGCAATGAAGTTGTCAAAATTACACGAAGTTCGTGAAAATCGAGGATCAAAAGCACTTGATAATTATTAGGGTCATTTAGGGGGTAGTTGTTAAATTATAAGCTAATTCTGTCAAGAGACATGTCTCTGACGTAACGCGAGCTTAGAGTTCGACGAAAATGCAAACGGGATGCATTTGCATTGGAGAATCGTGATCACCAGCTAGGTTAGTGCAATTTACTATCTACTTAGCACTCAAGTTGTCAAAATTGCACGAAGTTCGTGAAAATCGCGGATAAGGGGCACTTGACAATTATTAGGGTCATTTAGGCGGTAGTCGTTAAATTATAAGCTAATTCTGTCAAGAGACATGTCTCTGACGTAACGCTAGCTTAGAGTACGACAAAGATGCAAAGGGGATGCATTTGCACTGGAGAATCGTGATCATCGGCTAGATTAGTGCGATTTACCATCTACTTGGCAATGAAGTTGTCAAAATTACACGAAGTTCGTGAAAATCGAGGATCAAAAGCACTTGATAATTATTAGGGTCATTTAGGGGGTAGTTGTTAAATTATAAGCTAATTCTGTCAAGAGACATGTCTCTGACGTAACGCGAGCTTAGAGTTCGACGAAAATGCAAACGGGATGCATTTGCATTGGAGAATCGTGATCACCAGCTAGGTTAGTGCAATTTACTATCTACTTAGCACTCAAGTTGTCAAAATTGCACGAAGTTCGTGAAAATCGCGGATAAGGGGCACTTGACAATTATTAGGGTCATTTAGGCGGTAGTCGTTAAATTATAAGCTAATTCTGTCAAGAGACATGTCTCTGACGTAACGCTAGCTTAGAGTACGACAAAGATGCAAAGGGGATGCATTTGCACTGGAGAATCGTGATCATCGGCTAGATTAGTGCGATTTACCATCTACTTGGCAATGAAGTTGTCAAAATTACACGAAGTTCGTGAAAATCGAGGATCAAAAGCACTTGATAATTATTAGGGTCATTTAGGGGGTAGTTGTTAAATTATAAGCTAATTCTGTCAAGAGACATGTCTCTGACGTAACGCGAGCTTAGAGTTCGACGAAAATGCAAACGGGATGCATTTGCATTGGAGAATCGTGATCACCAGCTAGGTTAGTGCAATTTACTATCTACTTAGCACTCAAGTTGTCAAAATTGCACGAAGTTCGTGAAAATCGCGGATAAGGGGCACTTGACAATTATTAGGGTCATTTAGGCGGTAGTCGTTAAATTATAAGCTAATTCTGTCAAGAGACATGTCTCTGACGTAACGCTAGCTTAGAGTACGACAAAGATGCAAAGGGGATGCATTTGCACTGGAGAATCGTGATCATCGGCTAGATTAGTGCGATTTACCATCTACTTGGCAATGAAGTTGTCAAAATTACACGAAGTTCGTGAAAATCGAGGATCAAAAGCACTTGATAATTATTAGGGTCATTTAGGGGGTAGTTGTTAAATTATAAGCTAATTCTGTCAAGAGACATGTCTCTGACGTAACGCGAGCTTAGAGTTCGACGAAAATGCAAACGGGATGCATTTGCATTGGAGAATCGTGATCACCAGCTAGGTTAGTGCAATTTACTATCTACTTAGCACTCAAGTTGTCAAAATTGCACGAAGTTCGTGAAAATCGCGGATAAGGGGCACTTGACAATTATTAGGGTCATTTAGGCGGTAGTCGTTAAATTATAAGCTAATTCTGTCAAGAGACATGTCTCTGACGTAACGCTAGCTTAGAGTACGACAAAGATGCAAAGGGGATGCATTTGCACTGGAGAATCGTGATCATCGGCTAGATTAGTGCGATTTACCATCTACTTGGCAATGAAGTTGTCAAAATTACACGAAGTTCGTGAAAATCGAGGATCAAAAGCACTTGATAATTATTAGGGTCATTTAGGGGGTAGTTGTTAAATTATAAGCTAATTCTGTCAAGAGACATGTCTCTGACGTAACGCGAGCTTAGAGTTCGACGAAAATGCAAACGGGATGCATTTGCATTGGAGAATCGTGATCACCAGCTAGGTTAGTGCAATTTACTATCTACTTAGCACTCAAGTTGTCAAAATTGCACGAAGTTCGTGAAAATCGCGGATAAGGGGCACTTGACAATTATTAGGGTCATTTAGGCGGTAGTCGTTAAATTATAAGCTAATTCTGTCAAGAGACATGTCTCTGACGTAACGCTAGCTTAGAGTACGACAAAGATGCAAAGGGGATGCATTTGCACTGGAGAATCGTGATCATCGGCTAGATTAGTGCGATTTACCATCTACTTGGCAATGAAGTTGTCAAAATTACACGAAGTTCGTGAAAATCGAGGATCAAAAGCACTTGATAATTATTAGGGTCATTTAGGGGGTAGTTGTTAAATTATAAGCTAATTCTGTCAAGAGACATGTCTCTGACGTAACGCGAGCTTAGAGTTCGACGAAAATGCAAACGGGATGCATTTGCATTGGAGAATCGTGATCACCAGCTAGGTTAGTGCAATTTACTATCTACTTAGCACTCAAGTTGTCAAAATTGCACGAAGTTCGTGAAAATCGCGGATAAGGGGCACTTGACAATTATTAGGGTCATTTAGGCGGTAGTCGTTAAATTATAAGCTAATTCTGTCAAGAGACATGTCTCTGACGTAACGCTAGCTTAGAGTACGACAAAGATGCAAAGGGGATGCATTTGCACTGGAGAATCGTGATCATCGGCTAGATTAGTGCGATTTACCATCTACTTGGCAATGAAGTTGTCAAAATTACACGAAGTTCGTGAAAATCGAGGATCAAAAGCACTTGATAATTATTAGGGTCATTTAGGGGGT
Source organism: Eufriesea mexicana (assembly GCF_001483705.2). Taxonomy (NCBI): domain Eukaryota; kingdom Metazoa; phylum Arthropoda; class Insecta; order Hymenoptera; family Apidae; genus Eufriesea; species Eufriesea mexicana. Next base: position 78,306 of record NW_016908623.1, on the reverse strand, counting down.
AGTTGTTAAATTATAAGCTAATTCTGTCAAGAGACATGTCTCTGACGTAACGCGAGCTTAGAGTTCGACGAAAATGCAAACGGGATGCATTTGCATTGGAGAATCGTGATCACCAGCTAGGTTAGTGCAATTTACTATCTACTTAGCACTCAAGTTGTCAAAATTGCACGAAGTTCGTGAAAATCGCGGATAAGGGGCACTTGACAATTATTAGGGTCATTTAGGCGGTAGTCGTTAAATTATAAGCTAATTCTGTCAAGAGACATGTCTCTGACGTAACGCTAGCTTAGAGTACGACAAAGATGCAAAGGGGATGCATTTGCACTGGAGAATCGTGATCATCGGCTAGATTAGTGCGATTTACCATCTACTTGGCAATGAAGTTGTCAAAATTACACGAAGTTCGTGAAAATCGAGGATCAAAAGCACTTGATAATTATTAGGGTCATTTAGGGGGTAGTTGTTAAATTATAAGCTAATTCTGTCAAGAGACATGTCTCTGACGTAACGCGAGCTTAGAGTTCGACGAAAATGCAAACGGGATGCATTTGCATTGGAGAATCGTGATCACCAGCTAGGTTAGTGCAATTTACTATCTACTTAGCACTCAAGTTGTCAAAATTGCACGAAGTTCGTGAAAATCGCGGATAAGGGGCACTTGACAATTATTAGGGTCATTTAGGCGGTAGTCGTTAAATTATAAGCTAATTCTGTCAAGAGACATGTCTCTGACGTAACGCTAGCTTAGAGTACGACAAAGATGCAAAGGGGATGCATTTGCACTGGAGAATCGTGATCATCGGCTAGATTAGTGCGATTTACCATCTACTTGGCAATGAAGTTGTCAAAATTACACGAAGTTCGTGAAAATCGAGGATCAAAAGCACTTGATAATTATTAGGGTCATTTAGGGGGTAGTTGTTAAATTATAAGCTAATTCTGTCAAGAGACATGTCTCTGACGTAACGCGAGCTTAGAGTTCGACGAAAATGCAAACGGGATGCATTTGCATTGGAGAATCGTGATCACCAGCTAGGTTAGTGCAATTTACTATCTACTTAGCACTCAAGTTGTCAAAATTGCACGAAGTTCGTGAAAATCGCGGATAAGGGGCACTTGACAATTATTAGGGTCATTTAGGCGGTAGTCGTTAAATTATAAGCTAATTCTGTCAAGAGACATGTCTCTGACGTAACGCTAGCTTAGAGTACGACAAAGATGCAAAGGGGATGCATTTGCACTGGAGAATCGTGATCATCGGCTAGATTAGTGCGATTTACCATCTACTTGGCAATGAAGTTGTCAAAATTACACGAAGTTCGTGAAAATCGAGGATCAAAAGCACTTGATAATTATTAGGGTCATTTAGGGGGTAGTTGTTAAATTATAAGCTAATTCTGTCAAGAGACATGTCTCTGACGTAACGCGAGCTTAGAGTTCGACGAAAATGCAAACGGGATGCATTTGCATTGGAGAATCGTGATCACCAGCTAGGTTAGTGCAATTTACTATCTACTTAGCACTCAAGTTGTCAAAATTGCACGAAGTTCGTGAAAATCGCGGATAAGGGGCACTTGACAATTATTAGGGTCATTTAGGCGGTAGTCGTTAAATTATAAGCTAATTCTGTCAAGAGACATGTCTCTGACGTAACGCTAGCTTAGAGTACGACAAAGATGCAAAGGGGATGCATTTGCACTGGAGAATCGTGATCATCGGCTAGATTAGTGCGATTTACCATCTACTTGGCACTGAAGTTGTCAAAATTACACGAAGTTCGTGAAAATCGAGGATCAAAAGCACTTGACAATTATTAGGGTCATTTAGGGGGTAGTTGTTAAATTATAAGCTAATTCTGTCAAGAGACATGTCTCTGACGTAACGCGAGCTTAGAGTTCGACGAAAATGCAAACGGGATGCATTTGCACTGGAGAATCGTGATCACCAGCTAGGTTAGTGCAATTTACTATCTACTTAGCACTCAAGTTGTCAAAATTGCACGAAGTTCGTGAAAATCGAGGATAAGGGGCACTTGACAATTATTGGGGTTATTTAGGAGGTAGTTAGATTATAAGCTAATTCTAAGGCCACGGGTGATTATCGAAACCCTGTCATTGGATTGAAAGTTCATTTAAAGGTTACAGGTCACACAGATCGTGTCACTGAACGTCAAACGTCATCCGAAGGCAACGGGTCACGTCATTGGGTGCCAAAGTAGTGTCAAGCCTATCTGAAAGTCACGAATGATCGTCCAAGTCGTGTCATTGAATTTCCAGGTCACGTAGGTCGCGTTATTGATCATCCGAGTCATTTGACAGCGACGAGTGTTCATCCAGCTGATGTCATTGGACGTCCAAGTGATTTAAATATCGCGACTTGTCATGTAGGTCATGTCATTACACGTTATGGACACTTGGAAGTCAGGATTTGTCATCCAGTTAATCGATCAGGTGTCATAGAACGCTGAAAACGTTTGATAGCCCCGAGTGTTCACCTAAATCGTCAACGTCGAAGGTCAAAGGAAGCTAGTGTCACGGTGAATCTTTAAACGTAACCTCTGGCTGCCAAAAATACGCGAAAATACACCGCCGGTCGTTTAAGCGATGTTCGGTGACGTTTACGTCCCGCCCATCCAAGACCCATTTAAATTTTTACCCACTCGACTCATTGAAAAACATGAGCGTCTGCAAATACTTCTACCACCCAGCCAGCGTCGGGACGCGGCGCAGGAGCACGGTCTGGAGCCAGCCTCTTCCCGCCTCTGCCCATAGAAATTTCAAATTCGCTCGTGAATAGAGCATAAAACTGGCCGAGGGTGAAGAGGACAAAGCCAGGAGGAACAAGAGGCGGTTGGATTCTTTTCGACCACCCCGCGCATCTTCGCGGCCGGTTTCGCAATTCTGCCCCGTCGACGTTGCACAATTCGCGAAATCGCGGATAACGAGGATCTGGTCCCCGGCCCAAATTTCCCCGCGAGCCTTTATCGCGAAATTATTCCACCGAATTATTTTCGAAATACGAGCCTCTCGTGGCCGCCAGGTGTCCAGAAACTCCCGCTCCTCACCCACCCCCTGTGGCTATTCCGACGCCGAGCGCGTGTACGCTTTGCATTCGATCGAAATACCCGGAAATTTTCGGATTTTAATTTCCGCCCAAGCGAACGGCAGCTTCTTCGCGTTTGAGATGTATCTCCAACTGGTTAACCTCTTTGGAGGAGAATTTATTATGGTTTAGGGGTGGGTGGAATTATTTTTCGCTTCACGATGGATGCGAAATTGGATAGGTCAAGGAGAAATAAGAAACAGTAATGTGCACATGCAGTGACTGTAATAGTAATCACTTATGGGAGCAACTAGTAATTTTGGAGATCAGGGTTCAGATCTCGGAATTCAAAAATAATGATAAATTATTAATAAACTAATTATTAATAACTAACAACTCGGAACGAGTAAGTAACATCTGTGAGTAAATGGATAAACTAATAAGAAGATTTATTTAACACAATAACAGCACAGCATTAATTATAACTAAATCTTGTAAAATAAATTCGCTTCGTAACGTCTATATGTAATGACTGTCATTCAGCTACTGATTGTTTTTTCGCCACTCTCTGTTATACTCGTCACACACACATTCTTCTACACAACTTCTAATAGCTAGAAGGGAATCGTTATTAACCAATATTTAACACGTTGCGTACCACTCGTGAGTTTTCTCGTTTTTCACACACAACGTCATCTGTTATGGACCTTGGATGTCAGCACACCATCTTGTCAAAATGTGCGGGCCCTGGTGTATGTCTTAGAGATTTTTATGCGGTATGCAATGTGTTGATAATTAATAATTAAACACTTGCGCTGGAAAGACGTGCTACGCACGTGGTAATGCTTTTGTCGCAGAATCACCAACGACGTGGTACACACGTTGTCAGGCAATTGTCATAGAAACACTGGATTTGTGAATTTCCTGCCAACGCAAGTGGTTAATAAATGTTGAGGTGCAACGGCGATGAGTAGGGCCCTGGGCTGGCATTAGTCTAATTAGGATCTGCACCAACATTTGTTTCAATCTTTCTCTTTTTTGGGGCATTAGGAACGTGACAGTTCAGTTTCTTGCCAAGGACTCACTGCTACACCAGTCTATACAAAATATATATTCTTCTAGTTCAAACCAGCAAAATATAGTTTATCCCTCTTCCTTTCCCATAATTCCTACAATAAATAATAACTCGGAATACTTATGGAACTATCAAAATGTCAAATTGACATCTTCTAGACTCTTCATCTTGGCACTTATTGACAATATGTAGATGCTTTTGGCAAAATTGGCAGAAAATTGTTATTCCTTCTTTCCGACTTATTTTCGCATGCAAAATCAGTCGTACCCCATAATACTACTCGTCAGATAACACCCTGTATAAGAATTGGGGGGTTCACCGAGCCCCCTGCGAAAATCTCGGTCCCTCTAGATTCCCTCTAATGATGACAGCGTGAACGGTGGTCACCACAATTGCAATCATAGATAATGCTTATATTTTGCTTTTCTAACCTCTTATCACCCTCTTATCACCGTAAGGACTCACAAATGAAGGAACCCTTATAGGATTGCCTATCTTCGTTATTATTATTAATTGCAATCATAGATAATGCTTATATTTTGCTTTTCTAACCTCTTATCACCCTCTTATCACCGAAGGACTCACAAATGAAGGAACCCTTATAGGATTGCCTATCTTCGTTATTATTACCCTCGTTCTTTTCTTTTCCGTTTCGTGGTCCCTCGTGACACGTGTGTTTCCAAGCCTCTCACCGAGTGTCCCCGCTGTGATAAATTGATATTCCAATACCGTGAATTACGCGCACCTGTGATGGCAAGCGGGACATCTTTCCTCAGAGAAATATTCGAGAACGGTGGTGGAAATTTTGGCAGAATCTTGGACCAGGGGCGACACGTCTGAATGGCGAGTGGTCCCCGTGTTAAAATTCCGGCAGACATTCGGTTAGACGAACGACCTACTCCTGGGACACGTCGCCGCGAATGGCACCGTTTATTGGAATCCATTTATTTCCTCTCCACCATTTGCATATCCCCTTTTTGCCACGGAATTAATAGCGATATCGGGCGACGAATACGAAAATTCCCAGCGACTGGAACTTCGTATTTCACCGGGCTGCGATCAGCGAGAGTAATTCGGTTTCGATGCCCGTCAAAATTACGCCATCGATCATCCGACCCTGCTGAATCGACACTGCACCTATCAGATTGGGTCGAAATGATTTGTCTCCGGCGTATTTTATTTTCCCCGCTGATGGAAATCGGCAGCTGCCTTTGGTTGCAGATAATTATTTTCCGAATATCGTTTTAATTATTATTATATGTTACGCCGGCTTGTTTTTCGTTCGTTTCTTTTGCTTTATGCGAATGACCGATTCCGAAAAATGTATTGCATTTATTCATTCCATCGGTTTCAGTAGAGATATTCGCTGTGTTTTTCATTTTTGGAAAGGAGGAAACTCATCACTATGGCGAAAAATTTTTCAAACGTGATTATATGAAATTGTACAAAATTACTATAACTTTCCAGACGTAAAATATAATTAATAATAATATAATAAGTATTATGAGAACCTGATAATAATAAATTATCTAAAATCACTATTACTATTTGTATGTGCAACATTATAACACAGGTATAGTAAATAAATAAATCGATAATAAATCGGTCTAGTATGAAGTAAAAAGGATGTAAAATCCCATAACACAGGCATAAAACGGATTTCATGCTAAATCGTAATCATGTCTGATATAAAATAAATGGAAAGAAGAAAATAAGCAATGAACAATTATTATTAAGTTTGGCAAAAATCTTTTTTACCAATAATAGTAATACCTTCAATAATAAATATAAATTTGAATTACTATTCCTATTTGCACTTATCTTCCATCTAAAAAGTTACACTAATTTCAGACAATTTCGATTCATAGTATAGGTAGCCTTCCTACAACACGGCATCCTATAACACCGTTTCACTATAACACGATTCATAAATTGCGGGAACCCTTCTACAACACGGCATCCTATAACACGGTTTCGCTCTAACACAATAAGAAAATTGCAAAAACCTTTGTACAAGACTGTACTTCTACATGGGCAGTGACGACGAAGAAATTTATTAAATTAAAATTGCATTAAATTAAAATAATATTTTTGTTTTTTTGTTTGTTTTGTGTTACACATACATTTATATTTTTAATAAAAATTAAGTTGTTTATGTGCACTTTAAAACAAAATTTGTTTCTAGCAAGTTCTCGGAACGTAACCCCCCTATTTGTACTGGCTCTAGGTCTCATACTACACGGTTTCACACAACACGGCATTTTCTGGTAACCTATCTACCGTGTTAAAGGAGGGTTACCTGTATTTGACCGAAAATTGTTTACCAGGGATAGTATTTCCACCCTAGAATTTTCACACGTACAATTTTCGCAACACAACCATACCTACCCCGTGAAAAAAAGGATTCAAAATTCTACGGATGAAAATGAAAAGTTAAAAGAAATACCCAAGTGTCGATATAAATTATCAACAAAGAAAAACTCAAATGTGGATATAAATTACTGACAGAAAAATTCGAGGAAGAAAATTGGGAAAAGAAAAATCCCCAAAGCCAAAAATATAAAATCGTTTCCTGGAATAAATGGTTGATAAAAAGCAGCTCGAAGAAGTGACGTTTACTGGAGGTATGCAATATTTACGAGACCAGGGGCACACTGCAGGAAGAACGCTGGCAGCCAGCGCAGGATGCTATCCGTGGAGAACGATGCAAATTCGCGTCGCGATGCCGGAATCCTTGCAGCTAATTTGGAAGCGCAACCGACAGTAGCAGGAATTACAGAAGCTGCTGGTCCGACTGTAGCTGCACGCAAGTTGCCAGTGAGTCAGTCGGTCGTAAATCGACCGCTTCCGGTCCACTGACCTACCCCGATCCTTCGTGCGCTGGCTGGCCTCGGCTTCCTTCTCACCCGCCGATTTTCCCCTAACCAGCAGCCACCGAGAACAGGACTGGCGTCCCCGGGACTTTTCGTTAACCCGGTAAATTTTCGTCCCTGCGATCCGAGCAAGAGCAGTAGAACTATCGGATTGCTTCCTGCTCGTTTGAATACCAGCAACGTTCGACGAGAATTTACAACGACGTTCTTGCCAAGCCCTCGCGTTTTGTCGCTGTCATTTGTAGATGGGACGGGAGACGTTCGTCGAGTCGAGGGTTTATTACGGGTGGTGATGGTGGGTTTGGGGAAAGAGGATCGTGGAGTTGGGTGTTTGGAAATTATCACGTTTGACGAGGATGAGGGTGAAATAGAATATTTCGTATTAAAAATTCGGAGCAAAAAGAAGAATAAACATAAAACGATTTTAGAATGTCATTTGACATATTATTGAGTACATATCGATGATCAGAGTAATTAGGTATGAACCAATTCCTCAGTTTCAACAACAACAAAGAATTGACAGTTGGACTATATCAATTCGGTCAAAATAACTAGTCAATGACAGAATTTTCCTCTTTGCAATTATTAAAAATCGACTCATATTGAGACAGGACTGTCATTAACACATTTACTTCATTGTACCACTGAAATTACTATTATCTATGTCATAAACACTAAAACGATTTTAGAATGTCATTTGATATATCATAGAGTACATATCGATGATCAGAGTAATTAGGTATGGACCAATTCCTCAGTTTCAACAACAAAAAAGAATTGACAGTAGTACTATACCACTTCAGTCAAAATAACTAGTCAATGACAGAATCTTCCGCTTTAGAATTACTAAAAACATATACCATATTGTGACGAGACAGAACTGTCATTAATACATTTACTTCATTGTACCACTAACATTACTATTATCTATGCCATGACCACTAAAGCGATTTTAGAATGTCATTTGACACATTATAGACTACACATCGATGATCAGAGTAATTAGGTATGGATCAATTCCTCAGTTTCAACAACAAAAAAGAATTGACAGTAGTACTATACCACTTCAGTCAAAATAACTAGTCAATGACAGAATCTTCCTCTTTGGAATTACTAAAGACATACCATATTGTGACGAGACAGAACTGTCATTAATACATTTACTTCATTGTACCACTAAAATTACTGTCATCTATGCCATAACCACTAAAGCGATTTTAGAATGTCATTTGACACATTATAGACTACACATCGATGATCAGAGTAATTAGATATGGATCAATTCCTTAGTTTCAACAACAAAAAAGAATTGACAGTAGGACTATACCAATTTACTTCAAATAACTAGTCAATGATAGAATTTCGCTCTTTAGAATTACTAAAGACATACCATATTGTGACGAGACAGAACTGTCATTAATACATTTACTTCATTGTACCACTAAAATTACTGTCATCTATGCCATAACCATTAAAACGAATTTAGAATGTCATTTGACATATCATAGAGTACATATCGATGATCAGAGTAATTAGGTATGGACCAATTCCTCAGTTTCAACAACAAAAAAGAATTGACAGCAGGACTATACCAATTTAGTCAAAATAATTAGCCAATGATAGAATTTCGCTCTTTAGAATGACTAAAAATCGACTGATATTGACACAGAACTGTCATTAACACATTTTCCTCATTGTACCATTAAAATTACTATTATTTACGCCATAACCACTACGTTTCGGGTACCCATTAAAGATTGGTAATTCCAGCGATGGAAGTAAAGAAGGTGGTTTCCATGAAAGTTTCCACGAACCCTGGCAGCATCCTCGGCAGACAGCAGAGAGCAGAGGGAGCAGAGGAGCGCGGAGAGAATGGGGTGGAAAAATCTATTCGAAGGCTAAGGAAAAAAAAAAGCTGGCCAATTATACGAAGGTACGCCATGAGTCCCTAACGAACCGAGAATCGCTGTCGGTGCTTGCGCAAACGCCAGGCCACGATGGTACAGAGACGCTCGACGCGTTCAAAGGGGAAAACGAGTGAAATACTTCTTGACTTCAGCCGGCGTACAGCGGACCACTTAGACCGGAAAAAACGAACGGGAATTTTTGAAATTAGAATCGTCCACCGTGTCTCGTCGGACGCGCTGCCTTTTTTCCATAAATTTCTCGCGTTAATTAAAAGCCAGGAAACGAGTGACACCGGGCCGTGTTGCAAGGGGTAGGTCGTGGACAGGGACGAACTCGCAGGAGCAAAGAGGTACGATTTCAAAAAATTAGGGGAACCATCGACGTGTCAATTTCCTCGCGAGAAACCCAAGTTAAATGCCTACCTTGCTTCTCTTCGATGAGAGATTGACATGAGACATGTCTCTCGTGTCATCGTACGCTCTAAAGGATTAATATAAGAGGTACGATTTCAAAAAATTAGGGGAACCATCGACGTGTCAATTTCCTCGCGAGAAACCCAAGTTAAATGCCTATCTTGCTTCTCTTCGATGAAAGACTGACATGAGACATGTCTCTCGTGACATCGTAAGCTCTAAAGGGTTAATATAAGAGGTACGATTTCAAAAAATTAGGCGAACCATCGGCGTGTCAATTTCCTCGCTAAAAACCCAAGTTAAATGCCTATCTTGCTTCTTTTCGATGAAAGATTGACATGAGACATGTCTCTCGTGACATCATAAACTCTAAAGGGTTAATATCAGATTTATTAATCGGGATAGAATTTTAATGAGAATGAAAAGTAAGCTGTATTCAAGGTATTGAATGATTATATCTTATAATATATCAATAACGAGCGAAATATCGTTGACAGGACAAGATAAGATAGTCGTAGATAAGAGTCAGACTGTCAAATTTTCATTCGAGGATAAGATTCGTACTGACTTATTCCGTAAAAGCTTTCCTAGGTGAAACTTTGAGAAAGTAAAGGAAGTATAATGTCCTGATGAATCTTGACAGTTTGTAGCTTGCTTAGTCTAGAGTATCTCGTTGAAGATAGTGTGTCATAAAGAAACTACATTGCACCGCTTTCAAGAAAATATCCGCATCCTGATTAACTCCCTTAAAGTAACATTACGTCACTTTTGACAGCGAGGACCGAAGGTGCAAAGCCCATGTCAAAACCATGAGCGATGCGTTAAGCCTTTGACATGGTCTTGATCTTATTAAGGGAAACATCGGAAAGGGTGTGCATGGTGGGAAAGAAATATGAAATAGACCAAGAAGGATCAGAGGACAGTTATTATCTGAGCTGTCATTGAGTTGTAGTATAGTTGTAATAACACTATAGTTGCAGTATAGTTGTAAGTCAAGGAATAATTCGTGTCTTCACTGTCACTCGCGTATTTTCATATCGTCGTTAATTTATCCAATTTCTAAGCCACCGAGCATCGAGACACCGCGTGACATAACATGCACAGTTTGACATAACGTGCACAGATTATAGTAATTTTAAGCGGTACGATGAATATGAGTGCATATATTGATTACGGTTCTTCCGTTATACGAGTTGGTACCAATTTTATTCTTAAAGCAGGTGTACGTGTTCGGTGATTGCAAAAAGAAAATTTCCGGGACCAGTCATTTTGACTGGGTTGGCAGTTCTAGTGTTAACATTCCCACGTGTCTGGGATTGGAATCATCGTGCCGTGACACGAAAAACGAATTGAGCCAGTGGCCGGCTCATCGTGCAGGATCCTCGCGGAATTTCCGTATCGCGGCCTCGTGACAAAACGAATAATTTATCGCGCGCTGCCAACGGCACACGCCTCTCGCCTCTTCTCGTACAACTTCTCCGGGAATAATTCAATCTTCTCCGCCAGGCGAGGAACGATCGAAAGTTCCGAAAAGCACGCTCACGGAGATTTCCGCGACGGCCATTGGCGGACGGGCCGACGCCAGGCCTGTCTCTCACCCCTCTATATCATAGCAATTTTACGCCCGAGCAGACGCGCCGTTTCGAACCCCGCCGAACTCGCTCGAGAACTTGCGATGATTTGTACCGCGAGTCTCTAACCCGTTCTGCCCCAACCCCGTCGCCGGAAGATCGTCTCGACTTAAGTTCCGGTCCAACTCTCTCCGCTATGCGCCGCGTTCAACCCCCGCAGGGGGTTGCGATCGTTCGTCCGTCTTATCGTTCTTGGTCGGACACCATGTGCAATGGATATTTCCTTCGACCACAGGTCTGTTTACCTGCGAATTACCGAGTCCTTGATCCTCTGAATTATGCTTCCGTCTAACGGGGTAGTCGTGAGAATGGAAGGGTTGCTGGAAGTCGTTAGCCCCTTGTCGCGTGACATAGTCAACAGCAACGTCGAGTCATTTCATAGAATAACACGATACCGAAACGGAAAAATATGGATGAAAATTAACCACGAGCCTCACTCGTGTTGTTCACGTCGGGCCCTATCTACGAATCACGGATCTCATTCGTAATACTAATTTCCATACCACGAATCTGGTATGATGTTATAGACGAAGGGGTTGAAAGATGAAAGAGGATCGTGAATGATAAGTAGATAGTCTGTGACACGAAATCAGTGCATAAGGTGTGATTGGACTGTGACGGTAGCATTCTCATTGTTGGCATTAGATAGATTCCAAGTTCAAGAAGGTTCGAGAATTTCTCGCAAGTACTTGGTAAACCCTCCGCATCTTATATATAGAAAATTTCCGAACATTGCAATAGTAGCCGTGCCTAAGGCAGGGCTTGATAGGTAACTTTACTTTACTGATGAGTGCACTAGCAGACCCAGGACGAAACGCCATCTTTTCCTTCAGTCGACGGTGGCGCCACTAGACCAACACCACTATGGCGACGCAATAGACTTTAATATACTTCATAAGACACTAGGTAAATACGCTAATATACTGAGCTCCCTACCATGGTCTATGTAGCAATTTTTTAAGAGGAAACCCTAAAAGGGGATTCAATAGTGCTCAGTGACCCCTCTAAAATCCCTACAAATAGGATTTCCTCATCTGCCTAATATTCTAATGTTCCATGTACCTGCTAGGTAACCATATCGATAAGTCTACTAGTAGGCCCAGGACGAAACGCCATTTCTTCCTTTACTCGACGGTGGCGCCACTAGACCAACACCATTATGGCGACGCAATAGACTTTAATAAACTTCACAAGGCACTAGGTAAATATGTTAATATACTTAGCCCCACCATGGTCTATGTGGCAATTTTTTGAGAAGAAACCCTAAAAGAGGATTCGATAGTGCTCAGTGACCCCTCTAAAATCCCTACAAATAGGATTTCCTCATCTGCCTAATGTTCTACTGCTCCGTGCACCTGCTAGGTGACCTTATCGATAAGTCCACTATCAGACCCAAAATAAAACGTTTCCCATTCCCGTCTCTCTCACGAGCATATCCTCGTGTAAGAGTTCATCTGCAAGAATAGCGAGCCTGGGGAGAATTTGTACCCTAGACGAGACGCCAAGTCATTTAATTTCCTCAGCAGTATTAAACAAAGAACGGATGTCGAATAGACCCATCAGACGCGGACCAGCGATCACTGTCCACCTGGTAGAGAAACTTCAAACGCAGTTGAAAGATTCAACCCTCGTGAAAGGCAAACAAATGCTGGCAGCATTAAACACCCCCAAGACGGTGGCTCGTGCAAAGGTCTTTGCAGAGGCATCCTCGCGTGTTCCAGAATAACTCGAAGATAAACTGGAATTCGCGTGTTTCTCCGTCGGTGTTCCAAGGAACAGGCCGTTTCTACTGCTCCCCCGTCGAGGATGTTTGATTAAAGAGGTCTGGACGCCGGAAGACGCGCGGGGTTCGGCCCGTTCTCCCGGCTCGAACCCGCGCGACGACGCTTAATGCGGCGTAACGTGACGCGACGTAAATATTAAAAGCGCGACACGGCGTGAGACGCGTGGTTGCCGCAGTCAAAGCGAAGGATCGCCTTACGGAAAGCGGCTGCCACGGGGTTGAATGTAACCGCGCGAACTTTTACGGGGCTTCGCGGCCGTGGAACGCGAGCTTGAAAGCGGCGCAGAGAGGGAACCAGGCAAACGAGTATCGCGAAACGCGGGCAAAAAACGCGTCAAAGGGAGGAAAAGCCAGCGACAGAGCTCGTTGTTACACCCCCGCGCGGTTTTCGAAAAACAAGCGCGGGATTTAATGGCGGCAGGAAGAAAGGCTAGCCCCCTCTCCGCGCCCCACGATTCCGCTCTGCAGCTTCGAGGATTAGGTTCTTCCAGTTTCTCCACTCGCGTCCCGTGTCCCTTTGGGCCAGGTTCTCAATGTTTCATGAGCCTTCGTGGTCCACGGAGTCGTTGGATTTCCTTTTCCAACTTTTCCTTTGCTCTTTTTCGCCACCGGCACAGCCAAGGAGAAGCTCGGATATCGTATTAATCTACGGGATTCTGCGGGGACGCGTGACCCAAAGTTTAAGGCCGCGTTCTACTTATCCCCGAGATTAAAAATCCGTTTCCGTGCACACAATGGCTCTGCACACGGTTAGCCCTTTGTTCCAATTCCTGTTTTGCATTCGCGCGACGGAGTGCAACGTATCCCGGAATTTTCAAGCAGCTAGCACCTAGACAGAGGGCGAGAAGGGTAAACTAGTTAGTTCTTCGAAAGTTCAGGGAAAACGTGCTTTGCTGACCGTCTCTGGCGTAAACGCGGTTTCATCGAGCGTCTAAACACGTGGACGCCAAAGAACGCGAAGATGTAACGACGTAGGTGTCTATCGGAATAGCGGGGAATCCCAGGGCAGACAGTCGAATTCCGTTTGCTTTGCAAAATTCCCTTTGCGTTTCGACACTCTGGACTGATAGCCAGCCCCTGCTGGTTTCTAATAGCACGTCAAAGCGCGTTGCAGCGATGATTTGAGCGAAACTCAATTTTGATTAAAGCCAGACGAACTCCATTCTTTCGCTCGTCCGTTTCTTCCGTTTCCCCTTTCTTTTGCTTTTCCTCTTAATCTTCCTTTCGTAGTTAACCACGCGGTATTAAAGATATTACGCGCAGCCAGCCGGCACAGGCTTTCTGTCGTTCCCCCGCGAATACTCGCGGGATTAAAACAGGTGTAAGCTTAATACCGGAAGCGACGCCGCTGGCCACACCGATGGCTCTTGCTCGCACACCCTGCTCCAGTAACTGAGGTATGAATGAAAAGTCTCTGGAGCATTCGTTCCTCCTCCATTGATCATGCCGAATGATTCAGCGTGGATATTTTACGACCCGAGGTCTGATGATGGCTTTGAAGACGAGAACGCGTTATGGAGTCGGTCACTAGAGTATTCCGCGATTTTAGCACGAGAAGCTTGGAATTCTTAATGTAGGGAAGCTTTCGTGACGATAGTTCTAACTGTTCCACACGTAAAATCGAAAAATTTGTGTAATGATGTTACAGGAATAATAAGAAACACGTAGTGCTTATCAAAGATGCACGCGATACTTAGATTTAACGGAGATATGGACCGTGGTGGCGCTAGTGAGTTAGATGCAAGATCGTCTTAAGGAAGGCTTGCAACGTTTACTCGTGAAAAGGTTAGTTTAACGTGAACCCGAATTTTTCTTTCGCAATTAAATTTACATCGGTTTTTAGCGATACTTAGATTTATCGGAGATATGGACCGTGGTGGCGCTAGTGAGTTAGATGCAAGATCGTCTTTAGGCTGGCTCGCAACGTTTACTCGTGAAAGGGTTAGTTTAACGTGTACCCCAATTTTTCTTTCGCAATTAAATTTACATCGACTTTTAGCATTCGTGCTAAATTAAAATTGCAAAATTTTTGTATTTTGAAGCATAATATGCATGACTTAGGCCACTTTCGTAACCACTGATATAATTCATCTTTCAAACACTAGAAAATATTTCTCTTGGTCACTATGGATTCCATCGAAGATTATATTATCGAATGTATTAACACTTTGACTGCCATGCACTTTTTATATGGTATGCCACGATAAAATTTCCATTATCCTCACGATGAATTGTCAAACAGTATGGCAAACCAAAATGGTGCGAATTATTAATGTCTTCTATTAAAAATTCTCTATTTATTTACGTTGTTCAAATTTTTAAAAATTAGTTAGAATAAAACAAATATAAACTTAAAAAGTTAATATAGCCGGATGCAGGTAACCATAATAGACCCACTGAGGAGACACACATCCGTCACTGATGACCACCATGGCAATCAACGTGTTAACCTCTTCAGGGACGAATTTTTCAAAATGCAAAAAGCTATGTTTAATTTTTCTTATGCCGATAGAAATTCAGTATTGTTTAGCACTTATTACCGAGGATTCCTACAGTGAATAGTTCTCCAACAGATCCTAATTCTCTATTCACTTATAATAATCGTAATTTCTAAAATAATTACCGAGGTTAATGGAGAAATATTTGAAAAATGCATTTAGAAATCTTTTAGAGACGATATTCATGTGCTCACGTGTGATATTTAGGTGCACATTACGAGTCAGTGGTGCGTTGTCCAACGAGTAAGTCAGTGATGCACTATGTTACGATTTGTAGGTTGTGTATGTTATCTGTTACCATTCATATCATGCTAATTAACGATTAGAGACAGGCGAGAGCTAGATTAATAAGCACGGTAGCAAGAGCCAGCAAAGTCCACGCGTTTGCATAAAAAGATATTCCATTCAGGAGACGGCATATCATGTCCTAAATTCGCGCCACATTCATCGTTATCTAGCTGCCATTCACGTTGTACGAATTCCGTATACATTTTCACAGATGTCCCTTCTCGCACGCGGCACTGTATCACGCTATCAGCGAAACTTTGACACATTCGATCCCACTCCTAAACGAAAACAGAGCGTTTCGTCCTGCATGATCGGATAATGCCCATTTTTTCCCCTCGCAGATTAACGACTCCGCTCACGAGGTGCAGCGTACATTCGCACTTTCCAATTACCGGTTTCGCGCGATCGCTGTTCTCTAATCGCCTATCTTTTCGAATACTCGTCGAAAGGAATATTACCGAAATTGTTAATTTTTCTTCAATTAATCGCTCGGCCCGTGTGAATTTAATTGGCAAGTAGAGCAAAAAGTATCGACACCTACCAATTACCTATTCCCAAACGTTCCTTTTTCGTGTCAACCGATTTTCCAGTCGATGTGAATTCGATTTGCGATGAAAGAATTCGAGAGGAAAAGAAAAAGTTAGTTTTAAGAAGGTTTTTCTATTTAACTCACTAGCGCCACTACGGTCCATATCTCCGATAAATCTAGGTATCGTGTATATTCGTTGAATAATTTCCGAATTTTAATAATAAAATCTTGCAATCTTCTTCAATATTATT
>NW_016908623.1:0-60535 GCF_001483705.2 Eufriesea mexicana | reverse complement strand
ATAATAATAATAATAATAATAAATGTAATAAATAATAAATGATAAAAATAATAATAAATGATAAAAATAATAAGTAATAATAACAATAATAAATTATAAAAATAATAAATAATAATAATACTAAATAATAATAAAATTGGGGAAAAAGTATTCGAAATGAGGTATATATAATATATTGATGAATGGGATTGACATAAGGAGATGTCAAATTAGAAATATATTTATAAACCAAAGTGTGATTAGAGTAATACTATAGTTAATTGCACTTGCAGATTTTTACACGGTTCTCTTTACACGGTACAGTGATCCGGATCGACAAAAATTAAAGTGAATTTTTTGAAAATTGTCGAAAATGCACAGAATTTTAACTACATACTGTCAAAAGAACGAAGTACTTACTGGTATACATGAAAACTGCCATAAGCGACCCAGAATATTTTTTCAAAGCTTTGAACATTAAAAACAAAAATGGCTGCTCTGGAGTGATCGCGTTTTCTGCTGGAATTGGCATACTTCGCTGCACTATGCGCGTCATATCACGTGTTAATGCGAATAAAAATTTGTTGACAGTGGGGATGTTGACAGACACGGCGTTTAATTTGTTCGCTATTCTTTTCGAAACCACAGTGAAGTGAAATGCGGACATTAATTATTCCGAATCTGAACAGTCCCCGTTATTACATTCCCAAAATTTGCTTTAAATACAGTTATTTCGGATACACGATTATTATTACGCTATTATACGCGATTATCGTTATACTGTTATTACTCGATTATACTAGGTACACAATTATTATTATCGCATTATAACGTCCATTATATTATTATCATTATAATCTACATAATCGTAAATTTATGGACAAATATGATCTAACTGAATTTGCAGTGATGGAGTTACACTGATCGATTAATCTACTGTCAACAAATTCGCTGAGAAAAATTTATGGTTACCAATGAAAGACGAAATATCTAAAAATTGACTATAAAATAAGAATCTATAATCTTCCAGCAGATTGTTTACCGATGAAAATCGAAATCTCTGAAAATTTATGCGAATTTGACAGAATGTAGTTACTGTCAGTTAGTAAATTATAATCTTTTTGTACACGAAAAAAATGTAAGAATCTCTAATTTTCGAAGTGATTGGTTACGAAACACGAAATCTCTGATAATTTAAGTCAGTTTACAGGAACCTAATCACACAGATCGGTCAATCTATTGTCAACTTCCTATAGATGAAATATACACGAATTCAACAAAAAGAAAAATGTAGAATCTTCGACGAGACAGTTTATAAATGAAAGACAAAATTTCTGATAATTTAAGTCAATTTACAGGAACCTAATCACACAGATCGGTCAACCTACTGTCAACTTCCTATAGATGAAATATACACAAATTCACCAAAAAGAAAAATGTATAGTTTTCTATGAGACAGTTTATAAATGAAAGATAAAATTTCTGATAATTTAAGTGAATTTGCAAAAACCTAATTATGCAAGTCGATATATATACAATAAACATCCCATACAAAAGATATACCGGGTGACCACTGCAAAGCTGAATAGAGGATAAAAGAAAGAGAAGAAAATTTAATAATTATATTTCCAAATAAAATAATAAAAAATTAAAAGAACACGTGTTTATAAAATTAATTTTTATTTTATATCATTCACTCGTCCACTAGCCACCCTATGCAAATTTTCTGGAGGGGAGAAGAGGATCTATAATTTTCGAGGATGTGGTTCATCAAAGAAAGACGAAATTTTTGACAACTTTAAACGGTCAAAGCGATCTGTAATTATTCTCCGTGATACAAGCCCCGACACGAACCACGAAGCGACCCTTGCCAGTAGGCAGTGACAAACCTCGTGCCATTGCAGTAAGTGGCAGACACGTATCCGGCATGACCAAAGGGAAGTTGTCGAGGCCAAGAAGTAGTTGCGGAGGAGGAAGTTGGCGAAATAATGTCTGTTCGAGTAATCTCGATCCGGGATAGTTTCGAAATTAGACCAACTACGGTCAAGTGATACAGGCTGCAGCGCGTTTCACCCGTTACTGCCATCCTGTCAATTACGTTCATCAGCGGTCCAACTGCCATCCAAACGAATAGAGAGTGAGTCGGGGAAAAATCGTATCCGATTTCACGTTGAGCTACAGTCACACGTGAACACGTTTCCTGACGAATCAGCGTTCCGATGAACAAATTTGGAAATTATTAACACTATCGAAATTTCGAATTTTTAATTAATTTCCGAAATATCGTAGTATCCTGAGACCCTAAACGGAAAAGGGTCAAAAGAGAAGAGGAACGATCGTCGATGGATGATGCATCGAGGGGGGTCTGCAATATTTTTCAATGAACAAATTTGTAAGTTATTAGCACTATCGGAATTCCGAATTTTTAATTAATTTTGGAAGTATCGTAGACTTCAGGACCCTAGGGGGGAAATGACTACGAAAAAGAGAGTCAATGAAAAGGGGTGGACAAAACGAAAATCACACCTATTAGGAAATCATTCGTCAACGAACAATGCATCGATGGATCTGCGATATTTTCCAAATTTATAAATTATTAGCACAATTGGAATTTCGAATTTTTAATTAATTTCCGAAATATCGCAGTATCCTAGGACCCTAAACGGAAAAGGGTCAAAAGCGAAGAGGAACGATCGTCGATGGATGATGCATCGAGGGGGGTCTGCAATATTTTTCAATGAATAAATTTGTAAATTATTAGCACTATCGAAATTTCGAATTTTTAATTAATTTTGGAAATATTATAGTATCGTATAGGCCTCAGGACCCTGGGAGAAAAGGGCTACAAAAGAGAAAGGGGGTGGGCAAGACTAAAATCATACTTATTGGGAGATCATTCATCAACGAACAATGCATCGATGGATCTGCGATATTTTCCAAATTTATAAATTATTAGCACTATCGGAATTTCGAATTTTTAATTAATTTTCGAAATATCATAATATCGTAGGCCAAAAGATTCTGGATGGAAAGGGGCCTTAAAAGAGGGAAATTTGTCAATGAACAGTGCATCTATGGGTCTGCAATATTTTCCAAATTTAGAAATTATTAACACTATTGAAATTTCGAATTGTTAATCAATTTCCAAAAGATTGTACAATACTATCGTAGGACCCTAAATAGAAAATGGCTGTAAAATCGTCCCATAGCAATCGAGAGCAAAGTTCACCGAAACTTGGAAACTTCCAAGCATGAGGAGTCCTCAGCAAGGAGTCAATGAGAGACCTCCATGTGAAATAAACCTTTTCGATTTTTGATCTGTATTCAATCATAATAATCACTCTTACCACACTCTCTAAAAATACATTCTATACAAATTTTTATACCTAATGATTACCCACCATATGATAGTACGTAATTTCGTGTCCTATTCAATTGCATATTATTTCAACAAGGAGTCTTCCATTTTTCTTTCCAACAAGTGTAATCAGGAGCATTCTCCATACTAACAATCGAAACCTTCCCTTCGTCCAATTTATTTTTCCCCATAAAATACTACTAATTAATAAAAGAGCGAGGCGCGCGGAACAGTAGTAAACCATCGCGGGCGAACGAGCACGAGAAGATGGCGGACAATGGGGAATTTCTCGGTTCTCGCGCCATTTTTCTTCCCATCTCGGGTAGAATCATAAAAGTCCGGCGGAATTGCTAAATCTTCGCCGAGTGCAGGGATTGCTCGGTCTGTGCGGCAGTTTTAAAACTATTTGAAAAGTAAAACGGGGTACCTTGGCCCTGGCGCGAAGGGGTGGCCGGAAAGGGAGAAAGAAGGCCGGGATCCATTTAACTTTTATGACGCCGTGGCGCGGCCTCTTTACCGTTTTTCGATCGACCGTATCTCTCTCTCTCCCTCTCTGGAGAACACGGAACGAAGGAACAGGGGTAGCAGAGTGCCGAAAACTCCACCCTCTGTCTGTTCGCGGGAAACGTGCCCCGATTTCCCACCGATACCAGCTCTCCCGCCGATTTTTCTCCTCTCCGAGCTGGATCTCCTCTCCTGACCGGGAAGAAAGAGGAAAAGGAGAGAAAGAGAGAGAGAGAGGAGTAATTCCGGAGGTCTGGAATCCGGTATAGAGGATATCGTGCACATCGACAGCCGCTGATCGGGAATTCAATCACGCTGCTGGGAAGCTGTTTTAACTTTCGAATCCCCGGAATTTTTCCTCCCTCTTGTCGAACACCGAAAGCATCGTGAGGGGCCCCCTGTCGTCGTGGGGGGCCAGCGGAGAACGCGTCGCAGCGCTTCAATGACAAGAAACGAAAATGAAATGATCGAAAGATCATTTCCTCTCTCCTTCGATAATCAAAACTGTGGAAGAAACTGTAGGCCCCATATGTAGCTGCGAATGATGATTGTGTGGTGCCTACGGTGCTGCCAATTGGTATCATCCCCTTCTACTTGGTCGTAGTCCTACCAAGGTCGTTATAAACGCTAGACCTTGTAGCACGCGATATAGAAACACAGAGTATCGAGATAACTCTTGCAAAACATACTTCGAATCAAATCTACTGTCGAATAAATGCTCCCCCGTCATCAAGACGTTGTCTACCATACACAACAAGAAGAAATATACAGTACATTAGCTATTCAAAGATATACACAATTTTCCTAAGGAGCTGTTCCATCACCAATCAAGACCAACCAAGTGACGATATACAGACCCTTTACTATTCGTCTCTGAACATCGACGTTTGGCAATCAGCTGGAATTTGCATTGATCACGCGTTTCGTTCATATTTTCTGCCTTTTTTCGTTGAATTGGGTATAGATGTAGGCACATGGTCTACAAAGTTTTCAGACTAATTGTTCCTCAGGCTACTCCAGGTATCTGGCTATCGCTATTTGCAGTAGGTCGTTGTGCTATGATAGGGTAGCATGAAGAAGGACCAAATTATAAACGAAATGACATCTCAGACTTCGCTAGTCTATGACCTAGACCTACTGTGCGTTGCAGGAAAGAAGTCATATCGTTCAGTTGCGGGGCAAGAGGTGTATTCCACTTGCTCCGTTTATACTCTTGTTAGTAATACCCACTCTTCTATGACACTCCCAAAAATACTATCTCCAAGTTCGGTAACGTGGTACGTTAACATAGGCGCAAGATATCCGCGAAAGAAATGTTATCTCAGAGTTAACTTACAATGAATTGGAAGCACTACTACGCTTTGGGATGAGTCTACGCTCTTGCATCTATTTTTTGAGTCTGTCTCACTCTGTCTCGTTGCTTTGCTCGCTTTCTTTGTCACATGGTGTTCTATGACCGGGCTAATAGGAAGGGATCAGTTCTACCAATAAGGGAAGCGTTTTACTCTACGTCTGCCATGATGTTAGAATGGTTGAGCTGGTGGGGATTCGGTCCTACAAGTTTCTCAGATGACTTCTTTCATGCAACGCAGAGGGAAGTAGGAGGGAAGGGATGCATTTCGTTCTGGGCCTACTAGTGGGACTCATCAGCAAGGCTTTCATCAATCAGGCCCTGTCATTATTTGCTTTTTTAACATACGTTTAATGCGCCATTTTATTATCCGTGTCATTAAAATCAGTCGTTATACACGTTTCGGCTTGTTTCCATTGTATATATTCTTGTAATTTATTGACAGACCCTGTCTTGTACGGGGAATAATGAGCTGGCGTCAGAACTTGTATTTATGTGAAATCGAGGGTTGACCGAGAACTTGCGAGAAAGTTTCGAAGCTCCTTCAAGTAGGAAGCCATCTATCGGCGAGTGTGTGAACTCAGATCGCTACAAAGCGTTGCTTGCGAGTGTGCACATGTGAGACGATTAAGAAAAGCACGTGTGTGAGACATTGAACACCTGGAATCGCGATTTCGATCGAGAAATCATCCCCTTCTCTCACTCGGTAGCCGAAACCGAGGGAACCGGAAGTGCACGCGTGGAAGAGGTGTCAAAGCGACGCGGGGGATCTTTTATTTATCAGCTGGGGATATGGAACGACGGTGAATGGAGTTGGGATCGATCCTCGAGAAGGAAATCCGGAAGACACGTGAACCATACGCGAGAGCTTAGGTCGAGAGAGGCAGCAGGTGCTCCAAAATGGCTCCGCTGGCTTCCGGAATCAGTCGCCACGGTCACGTTTCGGTATTTATGCGTCGGCCACCCTCTTTCCACCGGTCAAGCCATCGATCCGAGCAGGTGGGTGGTGTTCCAGCAACTCGCGACAACGTGGATGCTTTTGAACATTGGAGAGAAGTTTGATATTAGGAGGAGGCCGCGTCGCGTTGAAATACGACGCCAAGTCGGTGGGACTTTTATGCGTCGCTTGCGCGGAACAAGTCGTGCACCGAAATTCAGATACCGACTGAATAAAATATTTTCCGAAACACGCTCGAAGACGAGAGTGTAGGCTTGGATGCTCCGTTGGAAACGAAATTCGTGTAGTAGGTGTTCGTATATGTGTCAACGATAGCTTCTTATGCTACGATTTTTAGAATTTTTGGGAATGGGTGTGCATGTATATGTTATCAGTTAAATTTTCGATCCACGTAAATTTTATTGAGACAGAAAAATTTGTAGGATGCGTAGTTTCTCGGGTATTCGTATATTTGTGAGTGATAGCTTCTTGTGCTACGATTTTTAGAATTTTTGGCAATGAGTGTACATGTGTGTGATATTAGTTAAATTTTTGGTCAATATAACGAAATTGAGGAATACAAATTTTCAGAATGCACAGAATTTCTCGAGTACTTGTATCTTTGCGAGTGACAGCTTCTTATGATACAATTTTTAGAATTTTTGGGAATGAGTATGCATGTGTATCGTGTTAATTAAATTTTTGGTCCACGTAAATTTTGCACCTGGTTCCACGAATAAAGAAGAGGAAGATTCGAAGACGACATGATTAGAATTCAAAAAGGATCACGAGGATCTCGAAAATTGTGAAAAAATTAGGGAATGTGGGGAAGATAAGACTTTTGGAATTCTTGGGAATGGGTGTGTATGTGTACGTGCTTTGTTAATTAAATTTTCGGCCCATGCAAATTTTATTGGGGAATACAAATTTGTGGTAGTATCAAGAGTTACTATTGCGGTACTGTTATAATCGTTTAAAGTAGGTCACTGAAAATGTACCAACACTTCTATACGATCACTATATGTATATATATTGATTAAATTTTCGATCCATGTCAATTTTATTAAGAAATACAAATTTTGGCCAATATTAAGAGTTGTATTTTGACATTGCAAATGAGGAAGAAGAAAATTCGAAGAATCACCATTACCTCAAAATTTAAAACTTCCCCAAAAATTAGAAAATGCAGAGAAGTCACGACTTTTGGAATTCCAAATTTCCAAAATTCTGAATTTGGAAATTTTGTTAAAAAATTATTACTATTACTGTACTGATACAATCTTGTAAATTATATACGAATCTTGGTTCCACAAATAAGAAGAAAATTCAAAGGACCACGAAATTTAAAAATTCCCCAGAACCTAGAAAATCCAAGAAAATTTAGACTTTCGTATTCCAGAATATACTACTTACCCTAAGCCTAATTCAGAAGGATTATTACTGTAATGATACAATCTTGTAAATTATATACAAATCTTGGTTCCACAAATAAGAAAATTCCAAGTACCACGAAATTTAAAAATTCCCCAAAACCTAGAAAATCCAAGAAAATTTAGACTTTCGTATTCCAGAATATACTACTTACCCTAAGCCTAATTCAGAAGGGTTATTACTGTACTGATACAATCTTGTAAATTATATACAAATTTTGGTTCCACAAATAAGAAAATTCCAAGTACCACGAAATTTAAAAATTCCCCAAAACCTAGAAAATCCAAGAAAATTTAGACTTTCGTATTCCAGAATATACTACTCACCCTGAACCTAATTCAGAAGGATATACGATCACTTCCGTGCCAGGCCGGAAACCGCAACGAAATTCAAAGACGTCCGCGTCTTCGGAACGCCCCGAGTTCGACCGGGTCCATATCATAGAGGAAAAGAAAGCAGAGAGAGTTTTCGTGGGATGGTGGACGAATTGGAGGACGGATTGGAGGACGAATAGTAGCGGTGAAAACGTGATCCTCCGAAGCGAGAAAACTAGCGCGCCGGGTATCCCAAACGGCTGTTCGTAACGCGAAAGTAAAACACGGAATATTAATTGGAGGATTTAAACTAATTATCGCGGTGCTCTGATCCAATTAGCGAGGTTGCGTCGAAGCTGGTGTTCTCGAGAGACTTGCCCGTAGTTAACCGAATTACGAATTCTTTGCGCCCGGAGCGCATACCGTTCGCATCGAAAATCTCCTCGGGCTTTCACCAGTCGCCATTATCAATCCTCGTGTCGTCCAATGAGAATCCTATTTCCATGAGAATCGGAACGTATCGGCCCAGAAATCGTGAAAGACACACCGAAAGAGACGAGAAAATTTAAAGATACGTCGATAATTAGAAAATTGAAAAATAAAAATGGCACTTCGTTTGCAATACCATAATCGAGAAATTATTCTCGAGAAGTACGGAAATAAATTTGGGTATAAATACTGAAACTTATTTTAAATGCAGAAAGCTGAATATAAATCGAATGTCTTGGCGCTAAAATTTGAAAAAATTCTGAAAAATGGAATTAACGCTAAACCTACCAGGATACAAATGTCCTTTTTTACATTTTTAATTAAAAATCTCGTAACTTTGGTCACTTATCCTTGCCATTTTTATTTTAATATAAGTATAATGAAGTTTTCAGTGTCTCTTCATGTTCCATTTCTCTCATACTTTTTCTTATTTCATTTCTTCGTCCATCATTCATTTGACATGTCATGACAGAAAACAGGGGGATGATGTACAGTAGAGAATGTGGAGACAGAATCAGGATTAACCATCAAGTAGTGATCACTATTTTTATAACACTTATGGCAACGTGATGTCAAATTGACGTATGACAGCATACTCAATAATTTTCAGTGTTTTTTGAATAATCTCAAATCAGTATATCTCAGGAAAAACAAATTCGTATGATTATAAAACAAACTTCATTTTACAAGAGAAGGTTAGTACTATACAAATCAATTGATAAAGATTCTATAAGAGAAATAAAAATTGCTATCCCCAGAATATTTTTGTAAAAATAAGAAAACTCGATACTTTTTATTTATTCATTTCACAAACCTAAGATGGTAAGCAATTTTTATTTCCAAATTCGTATTCATCGCGTGAAAATACATAATATAAGAAGCCTTTCCACATTTTTGGCACGCACGTTATCACTTTGTTAAGACCATTTTTCACATAAACGAGTAAAATTTGTACTAAGAAACGTGAAGAAATGAAATAATTAATATTCTTCTGTATTATTAAGGACAGGCATTTCTTAGTTTCAAGAAACATCGAAAATTACAGTGTGTGCAATTATTTTCTCAAGTACTGTGTATTTTACTCATATCGAGCCGCCATTGTTTGTAATTTCGATTCAAGTGACTATTATTATAGCGATGTAGAGTCAATCTAAATCACTGATTTATCAAAACTCTGTCAAATCGTGTCACCCCCATATCAACATACGTTTTCACGATCCTAAAACTCAACATCTGGGTAATATCGAAGAGAATTAACCCTTTGCACTCGACGATCTTTTCGTTACAGGAAAATAATAATTCGAAGACTTTCTGCCATAAGGTTGACGATATTTTTAAAATGGTAAATAAAAGAAATCGTATACAATTTAGGATGTAGAATTATTTTACTTCGATATCGTTGGGTAATTGTAAATTTGATATATTAATTAACATCCATCTTCAGAATCTGATTAAGTGGCGACTGACAGACGCCTCTCTAGTGCAAAGGGTTAAAATGGCGTAAGCAGGAGTACACTCACGCGAACCTAATCTGGCCAACCATCCTTTGACCCGACGATTCGGTAACGATCCAAGAAAAAGATGATCAGGGATCGGTGTGCATCGAAATCCGAAATTCGGCGTGACATCCCTGTAAATCGGATGGCCGGGGCACTGAAGGCGTTCTAATTACTCGAGGCTGCCTAGTCATTAGTATGAATAAGTAAGCGTCCCCTTGCGACCGTGAGGAATTAAAGTCTTTTAATTAAAGAGCCTTTTTACGGTGAATTTAAATTGCCTGATTTCCCGGAGTTACCTACCAGGGTTCCCTCTTTTCCATACAGACCCCTTTCGCGCGCGCGCCCCCGACCCGCCACCCCCGGCCACAATTATGTATACAGAGGGAAACTTGTCTGCTCGAAAAAGTCGGACAATTAGTTTAAATAATCCCGATGGTAATCCTCCGGCGCGCACTCGATTCTACGCGATCGTTCCCTCTTACACGGTGGGCCACAGGGTGACCACCCTGCTGGACGATTAAAATGTTCGGATCACGGTCACGCTCTCTCACCCTCTGGCCTCCTCTTCTACCCCCCAGGGGTCCTGCAAGGACCTTTGCGGAATCCAGTCGACGTGCGATCGATCTACAACCTGGCCAGCTAGCCACGAGGATAGCGTGACGCAGTTGACAAACATACAGGGGCTTCAGACTTTACCCCTGCGACATCGTAACGCACCAGAAGATAGCCGACCAGTAGTCCCAGATCTTTGACACAGCCCTAATGAATCACTGAAACTGTAGCGACCATCATTCTCGCTCTCACTTTCTCGCAAGTCCTCGGAAAGACCCTAGTTCCTATATATATATATATAACTTTCCGACCTTCCAATAGTATCCCAGTGTCTAAGGCAGGGTCTGCTATGGTAGCCTTACTGATGAGGCCCAAGACGAAACGCATACCTTCCTTTTCCTACCGTCCCTTCTAGTTACACCACCAACTAGGATACCTACGACCAGCGGACATCAAACAACGATGAGGGAGGACCCCCCACAAAACTATAGCCATCCCTTGGACCCATGACACAGTAATATGAACAACCTCTCCTCTAGTTAAAACCATTAGAAATATCCGAACCTACAGCAAAATAAACCAGTACTATTCTAAATTTGAGCCCAAGAGCTACGTCTGTTCGTACCCTACCCGTGCACCGTGACAATACCTACGTCCTACCGAAACCGGTCCAGACGTACCAGAGACTAGATGCAATCTAGTCTCTGCAACGAACTGGGCCTGCGAACGCACAGTTCGTTTAGTTCGTTGTTCGGTCCACTGATTGATCATGGCTAGAATTTCGTTTCCCCGAAGCGTGATCGAAGATCGACCCAATTTCACGAGCGTTCGGGGTCCTCTGGGTCCAGATAGAAGCCAGTCTTGTTATCGCGGATTGTGTACGGGGACAATCGCGAAATTAAACGCGAGATATCGACTGTAGTTTGGTTGAGTCCCGCGATAAGCTGGAGTTGGTATAATGGCGGTGATTAGGGGTGTTCTGGATAAGGAGCAGAGCTGCTCCTTGGGGAGCGAGGAGGAGATAGGGTCAAGTTTGACCTAGAGGTGGGGGAGGTGGAAATTTTAAGGTAGCCTAGGTAGGATCGGGGACTGGGTGTATAGACATTCGATGTTGGATCGTGTGTGAGGTTTATGGGAGGTTGGAGTGTATTTCTGAACTTCATGGGGCTGTTTAGTTGGAGACAATGTTGGATTAGATGTAGGGAGACTGTCTTATAGGGAGTGATTTTTGGGAATTTTTTTACGGTGTAAATACTTATCGAAATTGCTCGGCATTTTGCATAAATATTCTTTAATGTCTCGAGATACTTAGATTATTTTTTCGTAATATTTTATGCACTTTTGCGGAAATTATTAACCACGGTTTTCATAAATCTCTTACAACGGATGGGCGGTATTAATCTCGTGTAAGTCGTTAAAAGGAGTGATTTTTAACAATTTTTTATGGTGTAAATGCCGGTCGAAATTTCTCGGCATTTTGCATAAATATTCTTTGATATTTCAAGATATTTAGATTATTTTTTGTTACATTTTATGCATTTTTGCGGAAATTATTAACCATGTTCTTCATGACCCTCCGAAAATGGATGGACGATATTAGTCTTATGTAAATCATTAAAAAGAGTGATTTTTGGCAATTTTTTTATGGTGTAAATGCTGGTCGAAATTTCCCGACACTTTGCATATATATTCTTTGATATTTCAAGGTACTTATATTATTTTTTTATCATATTTTGTGAACTTTTGTAGAAATTATTAACCATGTTCTTCATGAACTTCCGACAATGGATGGGCGATATTAATCTCGTGCAAATCGTTAAAAAGAGTGATTTTTGACAATTCTTTTATGGTGTAAATGCTGGTCGAAATTTCTCGGCACTTTGCATATATATTCTTTGATATTTCAAGGTACTTATATTATTTTTTTATCATATTTTGTGAACTTTTGTAGAAATTATTAACCATGTCCTTCATGAACCTCCGACAATGGATAGGCGATATTAATCTCGTGCAAATCGTTAAAAAGAGTGATTTTTGACAATTTTTTTATGGTGTAAATGCTGGTCGAAATTTCTCGGCACTTTGCATAAATATTCTTCGATATTTTAAGATATTTAGATTATTTTTTCGTTATATTTTATGGTATTTTGCGGAAATTATTAACCACGTTTTCCATGAACGTCCCAGTCGACGGTGTTGGTTGCGATGCAATCTAAAATTTTTTCCCTTTGATTCAGAACACAAAATCAAACAGAGTTTTATTCGCAATAAAATCACGCGTCACACGAGCCTAACTTGTGTTTAAAAAAATGTCAAAAGAATAGTAATGCGCACCTCTGAAAAAGGATTGAATTTTTCGTAAAATTTTCATGTTAACTACCCAATAAACATACTTGAAACAATTAATATTACGAATCAGGTAGGTTGATGCGATAAAGAACTTAGCGAAGTAGATGTACGTTCTGAATCAGTTCAATCTGTCGCTTGTTTTTCCACTCATGCTGCAGGACAGTGTGAGCACTGTTCGAACGTCAAACTGTACGCTAAAATCCGCTGTGAAACGAAACAGAATGCGATTGCAGTGCAAAAATCCTGCCCTATACAGAGCCCTATATGCACCTTTTGACATCGTCGACAAAATAGTCACAGGGAGCGAAGAATATTCGAGTGAACCATAAAGCTTCAACAAACTGCAAGCACAGTTATAACCACAGGGAATTTTGATCTCAAATTTTGATCTGAAATTTTTATCCCGAATTTTTGAGATGCAAAAATACTTTTTAAAATAAAATACAAAATTCTACTCCTTTAACCCGTCACCTGAGACTTGTCCTAATACAGGAATTGAACTTCGGAGCCTATAGCAGGTGTTGGAATTAGAATATAATATATTTTTGTGACATAATATTAATTAATTTATAGTCTGCAGCATTGGTTCAGTGATCATAACAGTGTCTTAGATACAGATATATTAATTCCCCTATTTTATAGCAAGGACACTTAATTTTTAGGGTATACAGGAGTTCCTCGAATAGGGGTAGTTAATACCTTCACAGCAGAGCTCTAAATAGAGACGTAATAATTTATCTCAATGTATCTACATCATCGAGATAATAAACCACATATTCCACAATGAAATCTTGGCAGATATTTTAAAAATTATTCTGAAGCTTCGAAGCCCAGAGCAATGATTCAAACTGAAATACTGAAAGCTGAGCTTCAAATTGGAATATAATAATTTCTCGTCAGATAGAAATATATTAATTCCTTTCGTTTATAGCTAGGATACTTCATTTTTGGGGTGCACAGCAGTCCTTCAAATAAGGGTAGTTAATTCCTCCACGGCAGAGTTCCAGATAGAAACGTAATAATTTATCTCAAGGTATCTACATCATCGAGATAATAAACCACATATTTCACGAAACGAAACGAAAGCTAGGCAGACATTTTAAAAATTATTCTGAAGCTTCGAAGCCCAGAGCAGTGATTCAAATTGAAATACTGAAAGCTGAGCTTCAAATTGGAATATAATAATTTCTCGTGACATGAAAATATATTAATTTTTGGGGTGCACAGCAGTTCCTCAGATTAAGGTACTTACATTGTTAATTTATTATTAACAAATAAATATATCTATATACCACCGCCAATCCCATCTCAACAAATGTATTAATTTGTTAACTGTTAAAAAACGTAGAAGAAATTGGTTTCCAATTCGATGCACAAGATACACACGCGTGGACACTCACGAGTGACGGACCCTTCGGAATATCTAACGCAATGCTATCTAACTCGGGGTCCGAAATATCCGTGGCAGCGAAACGGTTTCCCGTCGTTCCGGGGGCTGGAAATTCTTGCGAGCTGGAACTCGCAGCACCGGCCAAGGGGGTGGCCGCACAATCGCGGGAAAAGGTCGGATGCAGACGCGGGGTAACCAACGTAAATACTGTTTCGAGGTGTTTGCCGGCAGTCTCAAAGGTAGTGCACTCGATGGCAAGGAAAATATTGAACGGCTTTCGATGTTGCGACGCGAATGAATCGACGAGCAGTCGCTGTTCTAACAATGGTCCCGGGAAATCCAATAATACGCCTCGTTTTATTTTTTCCGCAGCGAAAATCTAATTCCGCGACGACTGTTCTGCACCCCTAAACGCGTTTAGCGAGAGAAATAAAATAGAGGCGAGGAGAAACCACGTCGAGTGTCATTTTCCTCTCCTAACCTCCTGACAGGGGAGTATCGACGTCCAGAAGTAAATAAAACTCGAGGAAATATTCTGCATGAAGAAATACACTTTTTGGTGTACAGACAGGAAGGGACGAGGACAGGATTTAAAAAATGAAATGGCGAAAGCAAATACGATTCTGCGATAAACCAGAAAAGAAACGATATTTCCCTTTAGGAACGAATCTCTGTTTAGTTAATGTTGCGATGATTTTAAAATAGTGATTTTTGACTAGTATTTTTATTTTTGAGGGATTCTATAGTGAATAGTGAATAATTCTACAACTGATTATAATTTTCTGTTCATTTGTAATAATCATAATTTTTTAAAAATTGAAAATACACATAGGTTTTCGTATCCCTGAAGAGGTTAAGAGACATTTGATATTATTCCTGAACAACATAATTCAAACACCGTTTCTGAAGTTGAAAATAAGGGGAAACAAGAGAGGGGAGGTAATTTGTCGGTAAAACCAGAAAATTAGTTGAAATTATTCCGAAATTTTAATTTTTGCAACTGCTGGATATACAGTGGTAAAAGAAAGTTTACCTGAAGAAACCTGAAGAAATTTGAAGAAAAATGATATTTCCCTTCAGGGACGAATCTTTGTTTAGTTAATGTTACCATGATTTCAAAATAGTGATTTTTTACTAATTTTTATTTTTGAGGGATTCTATAGCGAATAGTGAACAGTTCTCTAATTTATTATAATTTTTAAAAAGCTGAATGTATACATAGATATCAGTATCCCTGAAGAGGTTAAGAGAAATTTGATATTCTGGCTGAACAACATAATCCAAACAACGTTTCTGAAATTGAAAATAAAGGGAAACGAGAGAGGGGAGGCAATTCGACGGTAAAACTATGAAATTAGTTGAAATTATTTCGAAATTTTGATTTTCGCAACTGCTGGATATACAGTGGCAAGAGAAAATTTACCCCCTTGCGCTATGATGAGAAGCAGATTATACTAAACACGTTTTAACACGGATAAAATTCATATATGCTCTAAAAACTTTTACGATTTCGCTTCGAACGAAATGAATATATTCTCTTCGATGCACTATTTTTCGTAATTAAATCGTAATGCGGGGGGTGAAAGTTAGGGTTCATGAATGTGACCATCCGCAAATTTCATACTGATCGAAGTCTAATAAATATAGTATAATAATAAAAGTAATTATAAAATTGATTTTTAGCTTATAATTAGCAAGAATCAATTTCGATTTTACTAATAGTTGCATTACATTACTTTTATTATTATTAATATTATTGTACTATACAGGGTGTCCCAAAGAAATGTATACACACTTTGCGTGATTATAAAAACAGTACATATTTTACTGTTTAATTAAACCGTCTTCGCACTTCCAGTATGTTTTAACATTTATGGTAGCACTTTAAAATATATTTACGTTTTTCAAAGTCTAGTCTAAAATCAGCCATTATTTTAAATGGGCTGTACCTAGAACAGAAGAAATAAATTAGAAAGAATAAGGTATTAAAGTGTGTATACGTTGGATAACTGTAAATTTGATACATCGATTGACATCCATCTTTAGAATCTGATTAAATGGCGACTGAGAGGCGTCTCTCAAGGGTTAATTGTTATTATTCGTGTATACTATCTTCAAGTACACGCTGCAGAATAACCCTTTAAAATATCCCGTTATCCAGAAAAATCATCCACTCTGTCTGCAACCCCAGCACAGCCCAAAATTACATTTCCTTGGGAGCAAGACGTCAAGATTATCTGGGAAGGCGAGCAACTCGCGCGTGGTTTTTACGTGAGCTGCCTGAGGAAGCGAACCGTGGCCCCGATTCTTCGAATTGTTCCATAGCGTCTGTTCCAACCACCCTAACGGGGTGTTTACGTATGCCTAAGAGCTCGTGAGGAGTCGTTAATTTTGCGCCGTCATTAGCCAGAGAGACTGGAGGGATGGCATCTGGCGTCTACGACGGGCCTGGGACGTCTTAATATTGCATCCCCGCTTCCTTCTGGGACACCCTGTATACGGCGGAAGTGGAAGCAACGAGTTGCTCGCGCCCCGAGAGGATCTCGGATGTTCCGTTGGCTGGTCGGATGAGACGGATCATCCTGCGTGGGCCAATTTCGCGCATCCTGGCCCGAGTGCTGGATGGAATGGCAGCGATATCGAGGACTTGAAACGACGTGGATCGGTCGAGGGGAACATCCGGTGTCTCCTGGAGGATCTAAAGCGATCGATCGTGGAATTAGGCGAATGCTAACAGGGGATCATATTCGACCCGATTTTCGTGGAACTTATGCGAGAGATAGTTCTGAGAAAAATATTTCACGATTATTTTTCTTTATTGGCCATCGTTCATGTTGTAAATACGAATTACAGAGGCAGGGCCGTATAGAGAAAAGGTGCTCGGAATATTGAGACAGTGAAAAATTCGACAGACAAATTAGGATATATGGTGAGATTAGGGTGTTAGGCTATTCCTCCACTTCGAGATGCTGGGGGTATTGAGACAAAGAAAAATTTGACAGGCCAATTAGGGCACAGGGTGAAATTAGGATGTTAGGCTACTCTCCCTCTCAGAGGATCTCGCGATAAATAAATATTATTGAAAAAAAAATGTGGGACTATTTTAGGAGTGATTATTGTGAGATCAAGACAGGTTTCGCAAAGATTCTCTGTTAAAAAATAGATCAACGACTTCAATACTATGACTAAACATAGCAAGATAGACTACTCTATTAAACTCACACTTAGACCCGAAAGAAAACTCAAAAAGACTCGAGATCATTATAAAGATTGTTTTCTTGCGATCATTGTTATGACGTCGACACGTAGGTTTTGCAAAGACTGTAGAGATTATGTTCATTAAAAAATATATTAATGTACAACCCTCTGACCAAACACCATACGATGTCTTAAGCTGTCAGACTCAGATCCAACACTCACTTTCTGATCCGAACTAACTGCCATGGACTATAACTTTTTGGACGATCCATATATCGATCAATAGATAAGTACAGAGATTATGTTTATTAAAAAATATATCAGCGACTACAACGCTATGACTAGGCTCTGCTCGATGCGCCACGCTGTCATATTCAGATCCAAACTAACTCCCATTAGATGTATATCTGTAATTCTTTCGTCGACCCATACAGTGCCCAGTCGCTGCCAACAAGAATAAAGACTGCGTTCATTAAAAAGTAGATTAATGTACAACCCTGTGACTAAACACCATACGATGTCCTACACTGTCATACTCAGATCCAATACTAATTCTCTGACCCAAACTGACTCCCATAAACTGTACACTTGTAATTCTTTCGTCGACCTATACAGTGCCCAGTCGCTGGCAACAAGAATAAAGACTGCGTTCATTAAAAAGTAGATTAATGCACAACCCCCTGCCAAAACACCGCCCGATGTGCTACGCCATCAGACTGAGAGACCCAAACCCAAACCGACTGCCACAAGAATCCGCCTTAAATATATTATTCCGTCCGCGAGATTGAATTCCGGCGAGGAACGAGGTACCCCTTGTCGAATGTTTTCCGCGGGCTCGATAACAGGGTTGAATTAAACTCCTACCAATATGAGGCTCCCGAGAAGGTCGTGACTCGGATCGAACCAATCGTTCCCCGTAATTAATGCCAGCGGGCTCGCTTCGCCAAGGTATCCGGGAAACGTTCTCCCTTCCCATTCTCCTGCTGGCCTCTGCCACGATCGGGAGAGACCGATGAAATATCTCGTAATTCAGGGAAAGTTTCTCGCCCACGTAAGTGCGAGAACGAGAACGGCTGAGCCGCGGGATGATTTATGGGCGAATAATATAAGAGAAAGAGAAGGAGGCTTACTTATGAATTTCAAACACGCGCACAGCTTGCTGACGGAGAAACGAACACCCGTTACCGGTTCGCTGCCTATTTACCCGCGAATTTATACTGTCAACGAATCACAGTTACCCAGCGACTACTCGCGATGAAAAATATTTCGTCCAGGGCCCCCTGCCGATGGAATTTCGATGAAAACGCCGGGCATGGGATGAGCAACGACGCGCCAGGTAGCAGCCTCGTTGTGGCAGGAAGCTGGAATTTACGAGGGATCGACGCGGCAGCATGATCGCGACGCAGGCTAACTGTCAGCCGGGTATCGTCTATGAAGCTCATCTATCACCACGAGCCGACATTCGTATCGCAGTCCGGTGTCCGGAGTCATTAACATCGTTCACAATTAAGCGACGATCGGCCATGCTCGATGCGTCGTTTCATCGGCTGCCATCCAGCACGACCGACGCTGTCCACCAGACACCCTGACGAGAGAGCCGGTTCGAAATCACGAGTATCGAGAGGCCTGTTATTCTCGCGTTATTTACCACTGCGTTGTCGTAAACAACGGTTAGAGCTGATGGCGACCCGCGTGATACCTCCAGGAGGATCAGCGTTTTCTTTCGGATCCGCGACAAGGTGGCGCGACAAAGAAAGCAGCGCGAGATTTACAACGACGGAGAGAACGGTGGCCGCAAATTGGATTTGCAAATCCCTTTACGGAATAAGCGAGCTCGAGCGTCGTTTATCGTCGCGATGCCGGGGGATCAGAGGTTCCCGGGGCCTCGGCTGGCCGCTTTGGTAGACTGGAACAGCGGAGAAAAGGAAAAAGGGAGGAGACAGGGGAGAACTGACGAGGATAATCCTAGGACGATGCGGGGAGATACCGCGAGACAGGTTAACGTCGTCGCCGCGCGGCGGGGGTGGAATTTTTATATCCGATCCCACAGGAGACAGTCGTCGCGATCCCACAAAATTACAAGGGACCCGAAAACATGCTGCAGGCAGCCCGGGAGTAACTCCGTGCCGCAGATACACGCCCCGATAAGCCTGCTCTCCGAATTTTTCCAAAGTCAAGCCACGGCGACAATGATCTCGAGGAATTTCCCCGAGGAGCATAGATTAAGAGAACGCCAGGGAGTGTTTCTCCACCATCCCTGTCGAATTTTACGGATCCTCCGTCGACCGGTGAAATGCACGGGGTGGGACTCTACAACGCCTCGTGTCACTTGGACCACCCATCGGACGAGCGTTTATATCTGGCAGGATCTTGGAAAGGGTAGAATCGACGCTGCCAATATTTGACATTAAATAGAACAATGGGAGGACGCGGAAGATAAAGAAACCAATTTTTCTTAGGTCTTCTCGTTCACCAGCATCCTCGGAAGATCGTGAAGCTAGGGTCCACTAACGACGTACTTAACGACGCGTTTAACGGCGTCCCGAATAGCAATGGCCGCGACAAAAGGGTTCCAGGGTACCTCGTCTAGGACGAGACCGTGAAAATCTTCTATTTAGAGGGATTAGGAGACCTCGGGGAGCTTGAGTGTCGACATCGAGACCACGAATCACGGATTCGTGAGTGTTCTTGAGAAATTCGGTTGGTCCAGGATACACGGGAGCAGGAAAGGAAGAACAAGGAGGAAGAAAAGAACCAGAGGGTGACTCGTAGTATCCGAACATTCTTGTGCAAATTTCAGCGTGTTTTGTCCCCGGTTTTTCGGCAATTAATAACCCTCGTGAATTTCGCAGCAGGGAGGAAAGAAGAAACGGAATAAAGCGGAATGGCGGACTATATACGACGTAATGGGGTAACAGGTAGCAGGCAGGGTTCCGCGGCAGAGGCCAGGGCCGTACCGTATATCACGCGGTAATGGTCCCGTTGCGGCGAGGGTGGCAGCCCTCTCGCGCTAAAATATCGCGTTCGCGGTGGCCGAAATAATAACCCGCGCGAATTAGAGGCCGCAATCTGGCCGTCTTCCGGCAGCCATCGGCCTCGCGACGAGTCGTGACCATGGGCCCGGTGATTAAAGGGTTGCCACGTTGGGAAAGATCGATTTTTACCGGGGGAACGTGTGTCGAATATGCAGCGTTGCTCACGGCACTGCATGGGGCACGAATCAAGGAGGACTGACTTCGAGGAGGTTCCGAAGATACGGAGTTATTTATCTATTAACGGGGGATCGCGTGTTATAGACTGGGAGTATTTATGGTCGGTGATAAAGCGCGAGATTTGATCGGTCCCTCGTACGCAGCGGTACTTTCGATTGAGAGAGCCTGACGAGTGGGCCCGTGTCCCACTTGGGACACGGGGTCCTACGGAAACGCGCAACGCGATACTCATTGTCGAGTATTTCGTAAACCCCGGCACCTAACGGTTCACCTGTACAGGTGCAAGTGTCGTGTTCCCACGAAATCTACCGTCTTCTGGATGGAAGCAGATGTTAGGAGGCTGTTAAGAGAAGGGAAGAGCGAGAGGAGGGAATACGCGACGCGTTTCGAGGGCGTAAATCAGGGGTGTCCAACCTTCCTTGGACCACGGTGGAAGAAGACGAGTTGTCTTGAGCTGTGGGAATTATATGGAAAATTAGTCGAAGAGGAATATCTTTAGCTAGGATACTATACAGTAAGAGGCAAATGAATAGACAGTGTATAGCTGTCAATAATAAAACATTATTCATCCTTTTACAATACCTAATAGATAGAAGAGTCTGCTAGGAAGGTGTTGGGAGGAGAGGAGGAACGCTGTTAGGAGAAGAGAGTTCGATCTTCCAACTTTTCAATCTTCCAGCTTCCTTGCATCACGAAGGTAGAAGAGTTGTCTTGGACTATGGGAACTATATTCTAAGCAAAATAAATCGAAGCGAAATATCTTTAGCTAAGATAGTATGAAGTGGAAGGTAAATGGATAGTCAGTCTATAGCAGTCAATAATAAAACATTGTTCATCCTTTCACAATGTCTAATAGTTAGAAGGAGCTGTTAGGAGAAGGTTAAGATCGAGAGGAGAGTCCAACCTTCCAACTTTCCAATCTTCCAGCTTCCTTGGACCACGAAGCAAGAAAAGCTGTCTTGGACCATGAGAACTATACTCTAAGCAAAATTAGTCGAAGCGGAATATCTTTAGCTCAGATACTATACAGTTCAGGTCAAACGAAAGGTCAGTCTGTAGCTGTCAATAATAAAGCATTCTTCATTCTTTTACAATGTCTAATACTTAAAAGGAGCTGTTAGGAAAAGGGAAGACCGAGAAGAGACTCCAATCTTTCAGCTTCTTTAGACCCTAAATGTCGTCTTGGACCACGAAAACTATAATCTCAGTAAACTAAATCAAAGCAGAATACCTTTAACTAAGATATTGTACAATCGAGGGCAAACGCTTGGCAATCTATAGCA
This sequence comes from Eufriesea mexicana, assembly GCF_001483705.2. Lineage (NCBI taxonomy): Eukaryota > Metazoa > Arthropoda > Insecta > Hymenoptera > Apidae > Eufriesea > Eufriesea mexicana. The sequence goes on along the minus strand of NW_016908623.1, from coordinate 38,689 downwards.
GTCAATAACAAAGTGTTCATCCCCTTAGTAGAATACCTAACATCAAATACCACTATCTTTCCCTTTTCCCTATAACTAGACAAGTGTACACGAAGTCTGCACAACTGGCAATGCAAGAGTAAACACGCAGCAATAAAATGAATCACAAGATTAGGCTTCCACTGTAAAAATCATTTAACTCTTCTTTAATTGTAACAAAATCATCCCTTAGCTGAGACATGGAGAACCCCCTATTGGAAAAACTGTCACGTCGCAAGAATTGCGAATATTCGTGACCAATAGAAAACAATGAAGAAACAACACAGCACTAGTATCGATTTTATACCTATTACAATTGTTAATACAGAAAACACTCAATTAACTCTTTAATTGCCACGTCAAAATCACATGTTCCGCTCAGGACGCCACAGGAGTGCACCGCTAGATGCAAGATTTATTTTAATACTTTTTGACTGATGTTCTAATAACAATTTTTAATTGGTCAATGAGGCATATCTTATTTCAAAGTATCTTCCAATTAGCTAACTGTCAATTTTCGTTCAATTTTTACAATTGTAGTTTTATAAGTAGTTCAAGCGTTCCAGTCACCAATGACCAGCATGGCATCGCAGGAGAAACCGTGACCAACATGGCAGTCAAAGTGTTAATTAATTAATTACAACATGGTTTATTTACAACAAACTACCTAACATCTTCTGCTCCTCCATCATCCGTCACGCATAATTTCTCTAACTAACCTCACCCATGACGACGCTAGAATACCACCAGTGTTTCACCAGAATACAATTATATCATCCACCCAAAATCCACGCTAAAAGAAGAGTCCTCTTGGGACCACTTGAAACATACCTAACACTCGATTCCATATCCTGCCATACATCTAGCCCAACCATGCGCAAATAACAATGAAATAAACCAAATCATCAGGTCGAACCACCAACGTTCGTTCCAGTGGACCGTATCGATACTCGATTGAACAGCCATGGGTTAAATGAAAAATAAAAGCAATCTAGAGTCACCTAGAGTCTAACGGAGTAGCCGGGTACCAAAAATCGAGAGGAAGCGACGCGGGCCGAGGAATCCAGCGCACTGGGTCATAAAGTGTTAGCCAACCGTAGGATTTTCCCAGCGAGTTCCGTGGCGATAAGTGTAAAGTGCAAGAGCGACGATGGGAGTCGGTCGGAAGCCGATTCGAGGCTTCGTGGAGCTCGCGCCGTTACACACTCGAGCTAGCTTCCACGAAGCCAGCCCACATACGGCGTCCTCCTCGACCACCCTCTCCGCTCTCCCAGACTCTTTCACTCTCTCTCCTCTTTCCATGCTATTTTATCGACGATTCCTGCGGTAACCATGCCGCACCACGAGCATTCTGCACGGCCACGTGTGCAACAGCGAAGCGCGAGTTATACGCCAGCGAGCAGCCGCATTTTGCCTAGCTCGCGGACCCACCTGCGAGAGCGAACGTGCGCGAATAAAACGCGAGTTAAGGCGAGTCGAATCGAGATCGCGAGAACAGAGTCCGTCTGCAGGAATTTTTCCATTCGCCAGATATTTGTCTGTCTCGACGAGCTTCCCCCGAGGCTGGAAATTTCTCCGAGTTCACTTTTGGTAATTTTAGACGCTTCTTTACTCTCGTCTGTTGGAGGAGTAAGAGAATGATGGCTTCAGTAGGGTCACACCCCTGTGAGGTTTGCAGGTTCGTTTGAGTTAAAGAAGGAATTTTGTAAAATTTTACTGGTCTGTGTGCTTCATTATCCGGGTCCAATATGGCAGATGAGGTATAAGAAATGTATGATTCTGGGGGTTACTGACATATGGAGAGAAGGTTCTAGCTTTTAGATTTAGGTGCACGTTGAAATATACAACTATTGGGTTAATATTTCCCTTTAGGGAACCATTTAATTATACAACTAAAAGGTTCTAGTTTTTAAGTTTCGGTTCACGTTGAAATATACTCACAAAATTGAGTGTATATTGATGTTGATAGTGAAAATTCGCGGGAAATTGAAGTAAATCATTCATATTTGAGGGAAATATTCGAAATGCGTCGAAGAACTCCTCGAAGGGATGCTCGAATGATCGTTTCTTATTTCGAATTTCCTAGACGCCATTTTTCTAGGCCCAGCGTCGTCAGAGAATTTTTGGATCTGAATTTGTAATTTTACCACACTGTGAAAGGGCTAACTATTTGGGGCACGGTGGAATTAAAGTTGTCCCAGCTTTGTTATGCACGTCGAAACGCATCGAAGAAGTCCTCGTTCGGATGCTGGAACGATCGTTTCTTATTTCGAATTTCCTAGACGCCATTTTTCTAGGCCCAGCGTCGTCAGAGAATTTTTGGACCTGAATTCGTAATTTTCACACTGTGAAGGGGCCCCGTTCTTTGGGGCACGTTGGGATTAAAAGTGTCCCAGCTTTCTGATGCACCGTAATGCATAATGGGATATTTTTAGTCCCACCTGGAAATATTGCAATATCTGCATGAGCATAGGTTTATATTTCGTCTTATTTGCGTTAAGCAGTTGGTAATACCTTCGACAAATGTTATAAAAATATTCGTTTGTGTTGGCAACATTTAACACACCAGTATAGGTTTCATCAATTGTTGCAATCTTTTTTTCCTGACTTTATGTTTTTACATTATGTGATTCCTTTATTAGTAAAAATATACCAATTTTGTTTCATTTAAAACGCAATAAAATTTCTATGCAACATGAGTCTATTTTATTATCTGAAATCCTGAGTCCTAAAGAGTTAACAGGCAATTAACAAAGGAAAAACAAAATTGTGCGAGGTTGCATTTCAGTTTCAGGATTTATGTGATTTTATGTCTATTTTTTGGATATATTAAAGTCAAACTTGGATGAAATTTGTTCGAATCCTAACACACGCGAATTATACATCCTTAACACCCTCGCAGAGGATGAAATTAAATAAAGAATACGTTATGAGCGTTTTGTTTGGTAGCACCAGTGTGAAGGGCTACATTTGGACTGGGAACTCAGGTTGACCTATTGTGCAGCTAAATATACTGGTATTTTTGTACAGAGGTATAATGTATTACGGTATTTCCGTGTTTCAGTTCATGTAAAAGTCGAGAGAATAGGGTTGTTTCGGCGTAAGAAGACCCCGCGTTGAATATTTCTGCCTCGTCTACAGGGTGTTTGCGAAAGTGCGACACGGTGGTAATTCCTCGCGTAAAACTGCATCGAAAATGTAGAATAAACTTTTCCCATACGAGGCTTCGTTTTCGTGAAAATTCGAGGGGGGTAGTGCACGGTCAAGTACGGTCAAGCACGTCGTTTTTCACGTCTGTAAATTGCTCAAATAAATCACGTATTCAAACTTGAGGCTTGCTATTCGTTAAAATTATATCCTACCGTGACTGACATTGTTTACACGTGTAAACAGTAGCGCGAGAGAACGAAGGGGGCACGGCTAAGAGCACGCTACCCAACGAAATTCCAAACTCGATTTTCTCGAATACGAAGCACTCTACGGAGAAATTTTATTCTACATTTTCGACTCAGTTTTATCCTCGAAATCATCCCCTTGCCGGTTGCACCACGATTTCACGAACACACTGTATAAATCGATGTATTCACAGTATGTGCTATAGTCCCTTCACTGCTAACCCATTTCTATTATTAGCAGCCATTCGATCGAGACATTATCTTACATTTTATTAACCTAAACTTCCTACCAAAAGTTAATTTTTCTCATTCCTGAATCCAGGACACCCTTCCAATTGTAATACCCATGGGGGTTTTATTCGGAATCTCATTTCTGCTATAAATTCATAAATTCATTCGATAAAGACGTTATATCTGCTGAACTTTACAGTTTATTGACTATACCCTCCATAGAGGGTCAACTTTTCTCATCCCTCAAATCTAGAACACCCTTAAATTATTTTTTTTATTAGCATCTATTCGATCGAGGTATTACATATGCCAAACTTTACATTTTATTAATTCAACATCGTCTCTATCGAGGGTTAATTTTTCTTGTCCCTGGATTCCAAAAGGTTGACAGTCCCCGACGAATGGCGTCGTCGTGTGGTACACGTCGTCGAAGCGGAAGAGGACAGAAGGGCGAAGATCGTGGGAGCGTGAACACGACGAAATGTAGGCTACGAAAGTTCTTTCGAGATGTCGTCGGAGGCTAGGCTGTTCCTGGCTTGACGCGGAACTTGCGCGACGGAGTATCGCGTCGAACGAGCGCAAACAAAAGTCGGTAATTACTGTTCACGGGGGTGAAGTTTCGGCCGGCGCCAAGGTAAATAACGGGCTCCGCGAGGCGCGAGGCAACTTCCGCGGAAGGCCTCCGTTCTGCCTCGATACCTCGCGGAACTCGATCGATGTTACCCCTTTTCGACGAGTCTCCTCGCCCTGGCGAAAAACTTTCCACCCAACTCCCGTGTTCATCATCCGAAACAACAGCCGGGACTCCTTCTCGCGACCGGGTAGATGCACGTGGCTAGATTAGCCAGAGGCAAGTTTCGCCACGATGGCCAATTACGAGGGTCTCAAAGCCGAGGGTGAAGTCCCGATAAGCACCAGCTCGCTGCGTGTGTGCTTGCAAAGATGGAAAGATTATGCCGATGACATTGAGAGCGTTGCGTCCCTGTTCTCGCTACTCCCTTCACGGCGAAGTTTCGGGTTCTAAGTTTGGGACCCTAACACTAGGACTACCGGTGTGTAATGTATACCTAAATATACAGCGCACGCAATTGATATCGAGCCAGCTCTTCTAGGCCTAAGAGCAGGTGTCACCCTTGACAGCGTCTTGACTGTCATCGCAAACCCTTTTGATCTAGGTCTTTGATCGAAGACGAGTGAGCTATGGTAAGAGAGAAGAAGGGGATGCGTTTCATCTTAGGCCTGCTAGAGGACTCTTCAATTAGGCTACCTTGGACACAGGGATACTGTTGACAATAGTCGAGAATTTCTATTGGCAGGAAGAGGATACCTCGAATCTTCTTCATTCCCACTGGTGATGACTGTGGTTTAGGTTAGGTCACATATTAATTAATATGGTTGTAGCGACATCATTCTCACCTTTGACACTAGATGACATTCCAGGTTCAAGGAGGTTCGATTTCTTCCTATATATAGAATTTCCTGACTTTTCGATTGTATTCCTGTCTATGACAGGGTCTGCTAGCTGGTCTTACCGATGAGTTGGGTCAAAATGCATCCCTTTCTTTTTCCGTTCGTACCATCCAGCACCTATTCAACACTGAGGATACCTGCTGCACCAACTGACTAACAGTTACCGCGAGGGAGGACCCTAGACGGTGTCATGATTTTTTCTTTTTCCGTTCGTACCATCCAGCACCTATTCAACACTGAGGATACCTGCTGCACCAACTGGCTAACAGTTACCGTGAGAGAGGACCCTAGATGGTGTCATGAAAATAAAAGATTATACGTAATTGTGACACTATTTAGCCAAAATTCGGTAGGATTTTTACCAGAAGCAGCTGTTTATTTTCAGCAATCGTGGAAATAAAATGTCCAAAACGAGTCATTTTGACAGGTTACGTGCTTGGACACTGATACTTAGAAGAGAGTGCAGTTCATGGCAGAAAAGAGGTAAATTTAGTTTCAACTGCTGATTGTCACTATCTATTAATTTTCTGGTACCGAATTCTGTTTAATATTCGAAATACCACGAAGTCCATATCAACTTAGAAGTTGTGTACTTTGCACAGGTTTGTTGCAATACAAACCAAACGGAACGCATGGTCATAGTGTGCGCATACGCGGTTGTAAATGAAATTATCCAAACATGACTCGTAATGCATCAGTTTCTTAACGTTATGTAGTAATAACGAGGACGTTGAAAATTGTAGAAATGTGATTTATTTAAATCGAGTGCTTTTGTTATACTAATCTCGGCGTCTCGTGCCACCGGCGAACCGAGTGCCGGTTACCAATAACCTCGATGGCATTCGCTATTATGTTAATTCGTAAAGCATTGTCAACGGTACCCCGGCAACAAAAGAACCGTTATCGTGCATCGTGCAACGCGAATTGACTTTCATGCCATTTGTATCTCCTGTTATCTCTTATTATCTCTTTGAAATACGACGAACCGCTGAATTTGCTAATAATTCAGCGAGAATTTTCATTAAGAATAGTTAAATCTCGAAAGCCTGGGTCCCTGGACAGCACTTGATCATTCGATCTTGGTCTGAGCCAACAGACGTGATCCTTTTCGTCAACAGAGAAGCTTCTATGACCTAGGATCGCTCTAAAGAAGATTAGAGTAGTAGCCTTTCATCGTAGACAGTTAGACCCTCAACCCCTGCATTTCTGCCCCTGGATTTTTCTTTGTTCCAGACAACTGGACGTCCCTGAATCGAGAGATATCGAAATTTCATCAATTCGCCGTTCCTTTTAACACTATAACTGCCAGTTTAATGACAAAGACATGTCTTACAATTCTCCTCTTTGTAATCAGTAAGAACTGATAGGTAGCCATTAAAGATTGGTAGTTCTAAAGAAAGAGTGACCTAAGTTAGGGTACTTTGACAGTCGCAGATTGAATTCCTCTAACTACTGTCAAAACTTTCTGATCCATTTCTGGATCATTATTTTACCAATCATCTATATTCGTGGAAGATCAGGATTTCACAGATATACCTAGTTAGCCTAACGTCAGAAGTCTACAGAAATTATGTTCACAGATTGAATTCCTCACGAAGCAGAGCAATTTATCAGAGCTCCACATTTCTGTCCGATTTCTTTACGATTTACTTATACTCAAATCAATTATACATTTCTGCACCGTGAAAGGTTAGGATTTCAGAGACTTATCCAGTCCAGGGTCTCTCAGTTCACCTTCTCTTCAAACACAAGATATTCCAACGTCAGATGTCCCTGGTTTGATACCTGCAATAATTGTAGCCTCAGACCGAGTCACTCACGAAGCAAAGTTCTGTCAAAGCTTACTGCTTTTGAACGAGTTCTTTAGGATCTGTCTATTTCTATAACGAGTAGAGTTCGCTCTTCTCTTCAAAGATAAGTTAGCCTAACGTCAGACGTCTACGGCAATTATATTCACAGACTAAATTCCTCGCGGAGCAGGCTATTAGAGCTTCGCACTTCTCAGCAAGTTCTTTAGGATTCTGATGAAAAATCAGGATTTCTGGGATGTATCGAGTCCCTGAGAGATTTCTCAGATCACTGCCAACAAAATACTCCTCCTTACCAATCTATCCACACACACATCACAAAACGTCAGAACCCTAAACACAAAACAGATAGGTACACATGATTCCTCAGCTGACATACTCTTCTCTTCGAAGAAGAAACTCTATTGTGGCATTGTGGGCATCCCCTTCATGGAGTTTCTTTTAACTTCAAGTCAGATACCCACGATAATACATTCTCAGACCGTTTTCCTCACCCGGTTTCCCACCTCAGCCCAATTTTTACCGATTTACCTGTCTCCACCCTAGACACCCCATAGCAAGCGCGTGCACGCGATTTCAGAGGTCGCAGCAGCCACCTTAGCCAGCCTGAGCCACCCTTCGCTCGGCAGGGAAGTTGTCCGATGATCAGATGCCGGGGTTGAATGCGTACAGTAATTACATGCGCGGAATTCCCCGCGGGGCGGAGCCATCATCGAGGAATCTCGTTGACCCGTGACGACGCCGCTCGCCGACAGGGAATAGAAGGGAAAACTGGTCGCGGACAACATTCTGTCGGGCGATTTCATATGCAAACACAGAGACACGAGTGCCTCTCTCGCCGCACAATGGGCTTATGTCATATTCTACCGTCTATCTCTCGCCGCCTCCTCGCCACTCTGTCACCCTCTACCACGACTTCCACTCGCCTCTCGGCCTCCGTCGACTCTGTTTTCTCAATGAACAGCGGCGGGCCAGCTGCATCGACGTTCCACCGTCTATTTTCGGAGCTAGCCGTCATTTGTGTCTCTTTGAGCAGCTCGTAAAGTAGTTCGCCTGCACGGCATGGCCGGTGCTGCCGATTGAATCGGGGCTCGGGCTGAACATGCCACGCGATGCCTCTTTCGGCCAATCTGGAGCATGATCGAGGTACACCGAGGTTGGACAATCTTCTGGCTAGTTGGAAATTTTTATTTTTCATCTTCTGGATCGTTTCACCGAAGTTGACAGGGATTTGGTCCAAGAAATTTCTATTTTTGGGTTGGTCTTTGGTGAAATATTGGGACTCATGGTGGAGCAGTTGGTCCGTAACTGGGACCACCTATCTGTGGTTAATAAGTGTGGAGAGAAGTTTTTATTAGGATGTAGATAAATTTAGGGTGCTTATTGATAGGTCTACTATACTTCCTCCAACGAAGATTGACAGGAAATGGAAACAAAACGGTCACGTGATCGATGTTATAGTAGATAAGTAACTTATAGCCATAGTTATAATTATGTTAGATAGTAGATAAGTGTAAAGTTGAACGTGAATGATCAGGATCGACTTTTAGAAGTCTTAAACAGGGGCTTTGGGTATAAGAACTGTCAAAATCTTACGCCTGTAGTATATAATATCGGAAAAACGTGAACACAAATTCTCAAATCGTCAAAATTTTCGAAACCTAAGAATTACTTACTATTGAAATGGAAAAATTGACCCAACAACAACCCACAAATTTCCAAGACTCTGATGATTAATTGATCCTTCATCCGTTACCCTCTGGAGTCCCTGCTTTGGGTCCCGAGGACCCCGATGAAGTTATAAGACAAAGAATCCTTGAGCAATCGAAATAATTCGCTTTAAAATAACCCTAATTAATAAACGAGCAAAATGGAATCATCCTCTACTCTTTCTCGCAGCTAAACCCTGTCAAAGACATCAGAATGCCGACGAAAATCTCGCGCAGACCCTGTCAGCCCCGAATGGCGAGAATTATCGGTGATTTCGGATGCTCGTCGAATGCCAAAAGACTCTTCCTCCGTTCCATTCCTCGTCGTCACCGGAGGTCCCTTTTATTTTTAACCGAATGGTTGCGCAATCGTTGAATCGGTTCCAAGTCTCGAGTCAAACGGATCCGTGGACGCTGTCAAGGTCCGTGGAAGAAAGCGAAACACGGAGGAGAGAAACCCGATGGAAAGGCGGCATTTGCCAGCGGCGAAAATAAATATTCCAATGTGTCGTCTCCTTAACGAGCGACCCGGAGCGTGCTCGACGGATAAACGAAACAGTTAAACGAAGTACTGCTTCCAGCCTTCCTTTTCCAGGTATGTGTCTACCTGTGCCTAACGCGTAGGGCCCGGTGTAGTCCGGGGTGAATGGAATGCGGGTGTGATTATAGATCTGTCTTTCCTCGCGTGAGTGTGAACAGTGGGCACTCGAATCTTATTGGAGATCGTAAATTGTGTCGTGCATAGTTGTGTCACTTAATAAATTGGAGTTTAATTGTCAAAATGAGATGGAAATGTGTGTAGAGGAACGAGAAGAGAGTAGAGTTCTGTGTAGAGGAGGATTGGGGATGAAAAGTGAGATACTGATGTGGTTGATTATGACAATTTTTGCAACCCACTTTTGCAACACGATTATAAAAATAATTTGGAGCAGCTTGTTGCCATAGCTATTAAGCAAATATAATAGCATTAGAATGGGAATGAATAATTTTAATGATTTCTCCAATGCAAATTAGATAGAGAATATGTCACGTTAAATCGAGTATGAGTCGATCACTATTGCTTCTCTTAGTACAAGTGAAATATTACTAGAAAATACCGATACAATTAGTTGACAGAATATGGAAATTGGATACCTACGTAAGCTATCTCATTAGTAATAAAAATTTCAAATCGGTGAAATATGAGTGGAAAATATCGATATATTTAACCCTTTGCATTTGAGAGGCGCCCTTCAGTTCCCATTTAATAAAATTTCGAAGATCGATATTAATTAATATGTCAAATTTAAGATAATGTAACGCTGTGCAAGGTATGGAAATCAAATAGTTCTACATGTTAATTATTATGCAATTTCTTATTTACTGCTGGAAAAAAATATTATCAGCTTTATAGTAGAAAGTCTTTGAACTCCTACTCATCGTTAGCCAAAAAATCGTCGAGTGCAAAGGGTTAATAGACAGAATATGCACACAGGATACTTCTCAAAAATATCTGACCAGCAACGACATGCAACCATTACCAGATTTTCAAGAATAACAAGGAATTACCAAAAAATTCTAGACGTATTATGAAATAATCAAATACACATAAATATTGTACATACACCCTCAATGTTTTTCAATCATTTATGCAAAAATTTAAGATCGGTAAACTATTAATGGAATATACCGATATAATTAGTAGACAGAGTATGCAAATGGATACTTCGCAAAAATATCTCACCGATAACGATATACAACCATTGCTCAAGTATTCAAGGATAACGAGGAATTACCAAAAAATTCTAGACGTATACGAAATAAACAAATACAGATAAATATTGTACACACACCTTCAATTTCCTCCTATCACTTATGCAAAAATTTAAGATCGGTAAACTATTAATGGAAAATACCGATATAATTAATAGACAGAATATGCAAATAGGATACTTTTCAAAAATATCTTACCATTGCCCAGGTATTCAAGGATAACCAGAAATTACCAAAAAATTTCAGAAATAAACGAATATAAAATAAACAAATACACAGAAATATATATACCCTCAATTTTCTTCAATCACTTATGCAAAAATTTCAGATCGGTAAACTATTAATGGAAAATACCGATGCAATTAGTAGACAGGGTATGCAAATAGGATACTTTCTCAACATATCTCGTCAGCAACAATATCGAACCGGTAACGCAGAGTACAGAGGGGGCCGGAGTAGTCTCGAGAGACTTCTTGCCAGGCTGGAACAGTACGTGCATGCACGCTGGTGCGTGGATAGAACGCAAAAACAATGAGTCTCGCTTTCTTAACGGTAGACACCGCCTACGATCGGTAGTTCCTCATCTCTCGAGACGATCACGGCCGTCGAGACTTATATCGGCTGGAATAAATCTCGAGGATCGACTTCCGTGGCGCGGCCAGACATGGGAAGAAAGGATGCAGCGGAATTAATAGACGACTGGCACATCGATCCACGAAGTTTATCGAGCTGGGAAGGATCTCAAGCGTCCGGCAGATTTTCCGCGAACGAGTCGCGACGTCGCGACGACTCTTCGCGGAGCGTCGTTAATGACAGTTCGCTGGAAAAGGGGTCTTCAGGAGTTGCTGGAATACGAATTTCTTAGTCATCTTGTATATCTTTGGGATTATTCTTTCGTCACGAAGAGAGAATGTAGAAGGAAGTAGCATAAGCGTTCGAAATTTAGGTTTGGCATAACCCCCCGGGCTGTGCTCACCAATCTACCTCGTTATGGATTTTATACACCACACTGGAGGATAGCATATATAGTATTCATGGGATTAGAATTATATTTAACACGATTTAACGTCCACAGAATTTGAAAAAATACTATAGTATAATAGTATAAGATTTAAATCTAGAGCTAGTATAAGATCTAGATGAAATTAAATGCTTTTCTAACCTACAGCCTTGCATGATTAAGGGTGTTGAAGGAACAAGGGTTCAAAGCTGTAAACTTTGCTTATTAAAAGTAAAGTTTAAGCAATTATTGTGGATACGAATAGATATATTATTCAGTTACTATAATATAGGGTGTGCCAAAAATAAATAAATAAATTATATTTGTATTATAATAAATTAATATAAATTAGAAAGAATAAGGTATTAAAGTGTTTATACGTTTTTTTGGGACACCCTGTATTTAATACCAAGTTTCAATTCGTCCAAATTAGTTTTTGTTTTTGTCATTGGTTTTGTTTGTTAAAAGAGAACCGAATACATACATTCTAAACCAATAACCAATTATTCTTAGTAGCATCACCAATTTCGAATCAATAATAAATGGTAATTCTACTAATAACCCAAAAAATGGGGCAATCTTTGAATTCCAAGAACTCTAACTGCAATAAAAATCAGCAGCCTTCAAGAAAGAACAAAATACATGCATTCCAAACCAATAACCAATTGTTCTTAGTAGCATTACCAATTTTGAACCAATAATAAGTGATAATGCTATTAACAACCCCAAAAAATTGTTCAATCTTTGAATTCAAAGAATCCTAGCCACTCCAAAGAAGTTTTCAAATCGGAACACCAAACCTTACGTACAGTAAAATGGAAAATAATCCATGGCTCGTTAACAGCGAAGAAGACGACGTTAATATCCTATCCTAGCACCGAACCCTGTCCAAACGATTTTCACTGCGGCTCGACCACGTCGCGTGATCGTCTAACGCGTTACGATCGTGCTTCTCACCCCCGGTGCCCGTGTCCTCGCGCGTCCGTCGCTCGCGGGGACAAGGGTTTCGCATCTCGTCGTAAATTATAATCGCGAAAATATGGCTTTTCGGGACATTAAGCGGCCGGGACGACGCTTTGAATAAAGTGGCGAGAGCAGGGCGGAAAGTGGGTGGCGAGGGGGTTAATGCAGCGCGAAGAGGTTCACGGAGCGGAGCAACCGACCGCGGAGCAAGCCTATAATTTCTGATCAGCATAAATCTCCTCCCCGCGTGGCATCCCTCGTGCACCCGCTTCCTTCCGCCGGCTCACGGTCAAAGTTAAACCATCAGCCCGCTCACGGCCACCCCTTTCGCGCGCCGGCGAACATCCAGCCACCCCCGTGGGGACCCGGAATCCACGGCTCCCCCGACGTTCACGGGATGCCGGTCGACCAGCCACGCCACTTTGAGGCGTCTGGCTAACCCCGAACCCCGCCGATGGCGAGCGACAGGATCAAAAGTGCCTTCGAGATAGCTCGAATTGCAAATTAGACGCTCTAATATCGAGAGGGTTGCTCCTCGTGCATAATATCTGCCTATGCGTAATGGACGAGACGAGAAATTTCGCCTCGGACCTGGATACAGTTTGGAATCTGTGATTTTCAACTTGGCGGCATTCATCGAGCTAGGTACGTGTACGTATCATGTGCGTGAGAGTAGACAAGAGCATCAAGACTATTATGGCGATGACGATGGTGATGGTGTGATGTCGAATATGAATAGCACGATGACGGTGATGGTACTGTGGTCGTGATTATAATGTAAGGGGGAGGGGGTGTATGTGTAGGGATGCTCGACCCTTGAAGATTGAGTGACATACAATACATTGACGATCGGCCATGTCGATCGAGAATATTCCGGACGCAGTACACCATAATTAAAGAGTAATTATTCGTCATAGTAAATTAATTAAGCATAGTAAAGTATATAGTAAATGTTGTGTTTCTTTGAGTTCCACGTTAGACTCTTACGATGATGACTATGGTGATACCATAATGGCCGATATTATTATGACAGTGATCACTACGATGAGGATTCAAGAGTACACCATAATAAAAAATAAATATTCGTCAGAGTAAATTAACTTTGATATCCACGTTGGACTCTTACGATGACGAGTATGGTGATACCATAATGGCGGATATGATCATGACAGTGTTCACTACATTGAGGATTCAAGAGTACACCATAATAAAAAATAAATATTCGTCAGAGTAAATTAACTTTGATATCCACGTTGGACTCTTACGATGACGAGTATGGTGATACCATAATGGCGGATATGATCATGACAGTGTTCACTACATTGAGGATTCAAGAGTACACCATAATAAAAAATAAATATTCGTCAGAGTAAATTAACTTTGATATCCACGTTGGACTCTTACGATGACGAGTATGGTGATACCATAATGGCGGATATGATCATGACAGTGTTCACTACATTGAGGATTCAAGAGTACACCATAATAAAAAATAAATATTCGTCAGAGTAAATTAACTTTGATATCCACGTTGGACTCTTACGATGACGAGTATGGTGATACCATAATGGCGGATATGATCATGACAGTGTTCACTACAATGATGATTCAAGAATATGCCATAATTAAAGAGTAAATATTCATCATAGTAAATTAATTGAGCACAATGAAGTATATAGTAAATGTGTTTCTTTGAGTTCCACGTTAGACTCTTACAATGATGACTATGGTGATACCATAATGGCCGATATTATTATGACAGTGATCACTACGATGACGATTCAAGAGTACAGCATAATTAAAACATAAATATTCGTCATAGAAAATGAATTGAGCACAATGACGTATATAGTAAAAGTTGTGTTTCTTTGAGTTCCATGTTAGACTCTTACGACGACGATTAGGTGAGACCATAATGGCGGATATGATCATGACAGTGAACTACAATGCCGATTCTAACTCATTACAAATACTTCCTGCCAAATATCCCAATTATATACTGTATTCTTTGTCATGCAAGATGCACTGTGCAAGACTCGCAGAAATTCTAAAATTTAGAATACAAGTATAGTGATTAACCAAAGATTATTCGAATGCATTCGAATGCATTGTAAATGGCTTCTCCTTATAAAATCCGCAACCTAGTAACCTAGTAAGTCCAGTGTTAAATACAAACGGTTAATATCACGAAGCATTTGACGACAATTATGACAGTGATCATGGCAACGAGTTCCACTGTCCTTATACCAATATAGCAACACCTGTCACAGTACCAAAACCTACAGAAACACATACACAGAATTTCTATCATGAAGACAGGGTAAAAATTTTCCAGACTGCCTCCTGGATAGAGTAACGCCTGCGAGGAATTTTTCACAAACCTCCGAAGGTAAACGAGAGGAGGCCAGCGAGGATGGAGAAGAAAGAGCTAATGAACGACGCTTAAGACGCGTGAAATCGCGAGATCGAGCCGGGGTAATAGCGATAATCAGGTAGCAAGCGTGCACGCGAGCACGCAGCGAGATAAGTAGACGAAACCGGTTGGCGAACCGGGTAACCCAGCTCCGAAGCGGGGCTCTGAGCGAACTCGATGACACGAGACGAATGAAGCGAAGAAAACGTCGGGATGGAGTCCTCCGCGTCGAAGGAAACGTCGGAGAAAGCGGAAGAACGGGGGTCTGTTCCGCGGTGGTGGGTGAAAGGGAAAGAAAGGGGTGCGACGGATGTGGGCGCCATTATTTAGTCGGGGTGCCGGTCGCAGAGGACGCAGCGCCTGCGGGCGTGCCGCGATTCCGGGCCGGGTCCTCGCGCGCGTATCAAACGGAGCGCATCGAACGAAATGCGGCGATCCGGTCAAAGAGATTCCCAGACGACGAGGGTACGAGTCGAAAACAAGTATAGCGACGGACGGTCATCTCTGTCCCCCCGGCCGATTCCATCCGCGTTTCCCATCGGGCGTCCATCGCGGTAAATCCCTTGTTTGCCCGAGCTCCTTTGCCTCGAGAGATTGGAAAGCTTTTTCGCTTTGAAAACCGCGACTCTCCGCTCTCCTTTCCCGGGGCCGTGGTACAAAGGAGGAAATAAATTAGATTCCTCTCGACCCCTCGGCGTGTGCCCCCTCGTGTGCCGTTAAATCACCGAACCTTCTCATCAAAGTCCCTCGCGGACCTGCGTCTCTCCCCGTGCGTGTAACTCGCGTGTGACAGCGAAATGCGCATCGTTCGGTTGTAGAACAGAGTCCTGTTAAAGAACAGAGTCCATTGGACACCCCTGTGTGCCCCTGTTTCTCGTTCAGTCGTCGGAGAGATGAGGATCCGGGGTACGAGATTCCTCCGGATTTTCCCGACCCCCGGCTAATAATTATTCGACGAATTACCCCGTTAACCAAAGTTCGACTTGCCAGTCCGGAATAAGTGCAAGTCCGGAATAGTTGGCAGACTCGTTATGCACGTTTCACGTCGAGTGTCAAATCGAATTTCCGCGGTGCCATACGAATTCAAATTACTTCGGCGAACTTGCCTAGCCGGCACCGATTCCGCCATTTTTCTCTTCCCGACATCTGACCCCTTCCTCTTGCAGTAATTACGCGAAAATATAGACCGGACATCTGTCCTTAACCTGGCTTGGGACTCTGTAATGACGATCAACGCGATGGCAGGTCAGCGTGTCGGGAAATTAATCGAGGACTATAATTGTTCCGAGGAGACAGCTTGTCAGCAATGAACACGGTGTAGCGAGTGATAATTAGAGCAAGCTAAAGGCGCGTAGAGATTGGATGACGAGGTTGGCTATGTTCTGTTGCGTCTTCTCGTGGCTGTAATCGAACATGCGACTTTGCTCGCTAAATTGAAACGGGTTATGGATATGTGCAGCACCTGGCGCGTCGCAAGACAGTGTCATCGGGCCTCAACGACACCTTTATCAACTATCAATTTTGTACTGCTAGATGCCAGGTTAACTATTTTATTACTCTAGTTTAAATTATACGTAAGAGTTTCCATCATACCAGTTTAATTACTGCAATTGCCCACACTAGGAGACATGTCATTGGATCTATGTAGCCTCTCGAGTTAAATTAACGTAGTATATTCGCGCGAGACACCTTGTATATCCCGAGACTCACAGACTGCAGGTGCTAGGCTACTATTTCAATACTCTATTTTAAATTAGGGATAACAATTTTCAGTGTACCAGTTGAATTACTGCGATTGACAGCACTAGGAAACATGTCATTCCGTCTATGAAGCCTCTAGAGTTAATTTAACTTAGCACACTGACATGAAACACCCTGTATATTCCTGGACCTACACACTGCAGATGCTAGGCTACTATTTTACTATTCTATTTTAAATTATACCTAACAATTTTCATCCTAGCAGTTTAATTGCTGCGATTGACGACACTAGGAGACGTGTCATCCCGTCTATGAGGCCTCTAAAGTTAAGTTAACTTAGCATAGTCACATGAGACACACTGTATAACCCGAGACCCACAGACTGCAGATGCTAGGCTACTATTCCATTATTCCATTTTAAATTGCACATAACAATTTCCACCTTATCACTTCAATTATTCCTATTGACATACGGTGCATCTATAAACTAGGAGATATATAGTTCCAACTATGAAACCTCCATAATTAAGTTAACTTAGCATACTCACATGAGACACCCTATATATTCCGAGACCTATAGACTGCAGATGCATTTAAATTATACATGACAATTTTCACCCTGTCACTTCAATTATCGCGATTGACGTACAGTGTATTTATAAACTGGAAAACATGTCCCACCATCTATGAAACCTCTGAAACCTTAAATTAACCGAGTCCACTTGCGTGAGACACCCTGTATATCCCAAGACCTACAAATTGCAGATGCTAGATTACTATTTTACTATTCTATTTTAAATTGTACGTAACAATTTCCATTCTATCAGTTGAATTACTGCGATTGACGTGTAGTGTATAACCTAGGAGACATGTCATTCCATCTATGAAACCTCTGAAACCTTAAATTAACCGAGCCCACTTGCGTGAGACACCCTGTATATCCCAAGACCCACAAACTGCAGATGCTATACTACTTTATTACTTGTACTGGACAATTTCCACCCTGTTACTTCAATTATTGCAGTTGAGGAACAGTGTATCTCCAAACTAGGCGACCCAGTGTAACCTATGATCAATGTAATCCCACGTATGAGATCTCTGTAACCCCGATGTAAAATTAACCTAGCCCACTCGCGTGAGACACCCTGTATATCCGAATCCCCGATTAGACTACCCCAACGAGACCCAGGGTAATCCATTATCCACTTTTATATTTCGCATCAGCGTTCGCTTACCCTATCTCGCGGCCACCTTAAATCTGTCCCTCAAGCTTGCTCGCGAGACGTAGGGAAAAAAGGGTAAGGAAAACTCGGATGGAATATTTTTCGCTTCTCTATCTAACCGAGAACCTGTCCACCACGCGATATGAGAGCGCCGATAATGATCGCGTTGGGGAAAATCGGTGGTAGCCTTGTACCGGTCGTGTTGTTCACCCGTGGCAGGGGTATTAGAGGTGCGTTATCACCGGCGAGTGGCTGCATTAATGAAATCCGATGAAAAGGCAAGATTAATGCGCATAAATATCTCAGTCTGACGGTATAAACGCAAGCTGTTGGTACAGCCGGCGAGGGTGGGGGTGGGTGTTTCGAGGAGTGTACTTTACGCGGGTAATTATGTAAGAAATATGCACATAGATAGCGTAGTCATTAGATTTCCACGGGCGAGCGTACGCCAGCCATTTTCCCCGCTTTCCCGTCGCGCCGCGTCGACAAAAGGGGGTTGCTGCAAGCAGAGAGAGAGGGAGAATTCCGCGCAATTAAGCAAAAGCGGGACACCGGAGGCGCAGCTTTAAAGGAGAGAAGAGTAAAAGTAAACTACGGCTGACGGGCGTCGCGAAGCGGAACCCAGTCGCGATAATGCACGCTGGGGATAACAAAATTCACTAGCGATATTAATCGACTAATGGCCGCCTCGCGTGATACCTGGATTCCTTCTTCGAGACGGGATTATCGTCAAAGCGCAATTAACCGGTCCGAGAGGCTTTGATCAGCTGACACGAGAGACGCAGAGTGCTCGTCGGATAAATTCGATTTAAAAATACAGCCACCCAGACCATCTTCTCAGCTGCAGATACTTGCAGCTCGATAAGCCACTCGAATATCGATCATTCCTCAGGAATATCAATTTCCACGATATACTCCATGACATCCGGCTCAGAGATACTAACAGATCTTCGAGTCTAAATATTCTAAATATATTCCTTCCCCTGGTATAAATTCATTTAATTTGTATTATTTCTGAGTTCCTTATAACGTGACAGTGGTTTGCATTTAACAAACTAATCTGAGTTGTCTTATTACTATTGTAGCCGCTATCATTCTCACACTTGCCACTAGATGGATCGAAGACTTCCTCACAAGTGCTCGGAAAATCTCCACTTCCTATATATATATATAGTATTCCAATAGTATCCCTGTCTAAGGCCCCTACTAGGTAGCCTTACCGATGAGTCCCCTAGCAAACATCCCTGCATTTCCTAGTACCACCGCCATATCAAGGATACCTGGGACCAGCTGTCAGTGATGGATCCCTAACACTATGTTTATCATAACGAGTCATAATTTCATATAGAACTCATTTCAATTAATCCTGACTTTCTCATAAACAGTTTCCATGTAACGCGGTACGATTTAATCATCTTATAGGAGACTTTGACAGTACTTGACAGAATCTAGAGTCTAAACAGACTAAAATCATCCGGAATAGAGACCTTAGACTGCTACCCCATAAGTTTTACGTAACCCCTGGTAGTATAACGAGAAAAAATAGGGGAACTTGACGAAAGGGAAGCAGTTACGGGAATATCGGAAGTGTTTTGGAAGACTGTGGACACGCGGCAGCTAGGTACTAAGCGTGTACCAAGTGTACCCCCAGGATGGTGGATAGAATTCCGAGATTCCGGAGAACGCGGTGGATCTCGAGGACGGATTTGCAGAGGGGCTAGGGCCAAACGAGCGTGTGCAAGTTCCAGCTGCGACGCGTTTATTTACCCGGGACCAGTTGGAAAACGAGGTACCCTGACTAGTGGGACGACAGGCGATAATTAACTTACGATTTCCGGCCGGCTTTAGTCGCGCAAGTCAAACAGGGGGACAGAGGATCGGTAGTACGCGTTCACGTCGGCAAACAATTAGGCAAACGTCCCTGACGAGTCGTCGAATCCGTGTCAACAGCAAGTTCGTGGCTGGCTTCGGTATCGGCAGTTCGCCTAGCGATTATGCGAGGCCTCGATCGATAGCTAGACGCCTTTCCAGGCTCGTCTTTCTAGTCGCATTTTCCTCCGTTTTTCCGACCCTCGCCGGGCCCGGTGTTCCAAAGTTTTCGGCCACGCCTCGATAACAAATTGATTCGGGATCTAGGCCAGAATGCCGGGCTCCGAACTTCCTATAGAACTTGGACATTTATAATTAATAGCCCGGCTGCGCCGCGACTTCGTTTCCCGCCACTAATTAAGCGAACAGGACGATTATATCGATAGCCCGGTCTCGGGCTTCCGACAACGGGACCATCGATCGGCTTATTAAACCCTGACGAGATCTTTCCACGAGCTACCTCTTAGATCCACCACGGTAACGCGTCCATGTTGCGGCTACCAATTAACCCCTGGAGTTGCTCCACGCTTTAGATGTTACGCGAGATGGCGGATAATACGTAGCGCCGGTATGCAGGTGTAAGGCTGAGGATTTCAACGTGTAACCAAGTTGCGAAATAATTACTCCCCTGTCGATTATTGCTTTCCACCGTATTTTCTACAGAATATATAGGTGCGAAATTATCTCGCCTGTTAACAAAGATTAATATTCCATTTTGCACCATCCCAGTTCGTTCATAGACTATAGCGACTAGCTCCGAAGTCATCGTCGTGTTATGCCTTGTAAGATTACTATTACACTCTTGTGTTTAACGATCACAAATATCTTTTCGTTCATCTCCAATAAATCCCTAGTACTGCCCCAATGGAGTCAACCGATTCGTCATGACAGGATACTCCAATCGAGCATAGCCTAGAGCAATTAATTCCGAATTTTTTAAAATTCGTAGTCATCGTTTTGTCACGTCCTAAGATTGCTATTAGATTCCCGTGTTGTAATGATCTCAAATATCTTTTCGTTCATCACCAATAAATCCCTAGTACTGCCCCAGTGGGGTCACTCTATTCGTCATGACAGGATACTCCAATCGTTCACAAACTATAGTAATTAATTCCGAATTTTTAAATATTCGAAGTCATCGTCGTGTAACGTCCTAAGATTACTATTAAATCCCTATGTTGTTACGATCTTAAATCTCTATTCCTTCATTTCCAAATAATCCCTAGCACTGTTCTAATACTGCTGTCCCATAGATCCCTACATTATAATAATCTCCACTCGGTCTACATTCAAATCTCTATTCCCTCATCTAAAATACATTCCTACAGCTATCCCAGTTGTCACCTAATTGTTCAAACAGCTAACTCGTTTACACCCCCCTATTTTTTCTCAAATTTTTCTCAAATTTCGTGAAATTCACTATACCATAATCCACACAATTGCGACTATCGCTATTAGCTACTCACGGGTAGCAGATCGTTGTTCCAGGAGTAGCATAGACTTTAGAGACTCACCTGCAACAGAAAGAGAAACAGAAGGGTTAGTTTGAAGTTCGACAGTGGAATTCGATTACAGGTTATCGCGTGGCGACGTGATCCGCGAGGGTGTACCGGGGGTTGAAGCTCTCTCACAGCGATGAGACTCTCGATTTCAGCTGTCGCCTGCTTCAGCGAGCGCTTAAACTTCCGTGGCCGTTGATACACCGACAGTGCAGGGTGTATACGCCTTACACAGCGGCGGCTGTCTCGTAATTGGGAACGGTGACGTGGTCTCTCGTTACAAGATAATTCGGAAAGTTGCGCGGCAGCGACGAGTGGTATGATGTTGGGTCGGGTTTAGCGCGACAGGGACAACTGGCGCGTGGGTCAGGTGAACGGGCGGGGTGGTGGATGGGGATGAAATTTGACGCAGCCTGTATAATGGAATTAAAACGAGGTGGTGCTGCAATTAGCTTCCTAACTAATTCTACAGGCGCGTCACACGTCGCGCGCGCGAGCACGCGAGGAGAAAAAGAAGAGACGGGTGGCGGTTTGCATGTCCGGTTTTCCTCGACTATCAGGGGACGAGGATGGCTCCGGAAATCTGTCCCGTTTCGCCATACGTGCCTCGATGCGTACGGAGTTCGCCTTTGTTTGGACTGGGGTCTCGGATGAAATTGTGTTGCTTGTTCCTAGGGTGACCAGTTTATAGTCTCTTTTATGGGGTTTTCGATGTGGGTGACGGGTGTGGTTAGGAGCAGAAGATTGTATTAATTCGAAGCTTGGTCTCCCTTTTTCAATTTTTGTTAACCATTGACAGTATAATGACGAGTCTGACTCGTTAAGAGCTCTTCGTGTCAAATACCTTGCTTGGACAGGAACGTCGAAAAAATTGTCTCTTTTATGGGGTTTTTAAAAATAGGTGATGGGTGTATTTAGGAACAGGAGATTGTATTAATTAAATGAAAATTCGAACCTTGGTCCCCCTTTTTCAATTTTTGTTATCTCTTGACAGTATAGTGACGAGTCTGATTCATTAAAAATTCTTTGCGTCACGATTATGGGATCTTTGTAATGGATGATGGGTGTGTTTCAGAAAAAAGTTCGAAACTTGGTATTTTTATCAATTTTCGTTATCTCTTGACAGTATAATAACGAATCTGACTCGTTAAGAGTTCTTTGTGTCAAATACCTTGCTTGGACAGGAACGTCCATTAAAATTCTCTCTTTTATGGAGTTTTTAAAATAGTTGATGGGAATATTTAGAAACAAAAGATTGCATTAATTAGATCATCCCCCAAGCTCCCAAAATCCCAAAAATTCCCATTATTCCCAAAATAAAACAATCTATCGATCGCTAGGACGAGCATATAATAATTTTCCCCTTAACGTCGACTTTATTAAGACTATAGCAAACGATTTAGATAAATATTCGCATGTCCGAGCCAACACCACGAATCACTATACCTCCCAACTTGGCCCGTAGCACACCCCTGTCCTCCATTTTTCTTTTCCCAATCTCACGCGTGCGTATCAATGAATACTTACCGATTTACCCGAGTGAAATTAAAATTTTGCAGACATCCCTGGTGGAAGGAACCGACGCACAGTGGACTATAAGTGAAACGCAAATTGAACGCGGTAATAGCGTTGGCGGAATATTACTTTTAATTCGAGCGGCGCCGTGTGACCGAATCTCTGCGCGTTCTGCCTCGTTAATATCGCTTCGTTCCTCGCCAAAAGAAATGCAAACGCTTTCGAGCACCCTCTCCACCCCTCTCTCTTTCTCTCGCTCTCTCTCTCTCCCTCTCTGTATCACGAACGCGAGGATCGGTTAGAGAATTTTATTGGCTCGCTTTAATGAACAAAGTTTACGAACGAGTTTACGAAAGAGTAACCGCGCGAAGAGGCGGTTTCCGCGCGCTGCGCGCGCACCCGGATACTCGAGGAATACTTTCCGAGCGACGGCTAAATAAACGGATACGTACGCGAACATGGCCACGTAATGGCCGCCGCCCCCTCGTCTACGTCGCGGAATTAACCGCGCGTCGGATAATGAACTAGTTAGGTCCGCAAACGACAAGGGGGCCGGATGAATCGGCGTGGGCGGCCAGGGTTCAAGAAGGGTTACGAAACGGAAGTGACGTTAAAGGGGAAGGTACTCCGTCTGAGAAACTCGCGGACAAGTTGCGAGACTCGCAGAGGCTGCCGGAAGTCGCGAGTCGTTGGCTCGATTAGGCCAGATACGCGAGCTTTCCTGCTTTTTGAAAGACACCGGCTCGAGCTTTCTGCTGGTGAAAACGCTTTTACCCTTTGTGAGCGGAGAATTTTTTCGCCGTAAACAACAACAACTCAAAGCTTTTTTTATATTTTTCCAAGCTCGCTGACAATTCGGAGAGTGAAATGAAAAAGGAAAGCTCGTATTTCGGTTACTTAAGAATTTTTCCGTGGTAAAGTACAGCAACTCGAAGCTTTTCTTACAGTTTTCTAAGCTTGCTGATAATTTTGATACCGAAATGGAAAAAGAAAAGCTCGTGTTTGGGTTATTTAAACTTTTTTCGTAGTATAATACAGCAATTCGAAGCTTTTCTTATAGTTTTCTAAGCTCACTGATAATTTTGATACGGAAATTGGAAAAAAAGCTCGTGTTTGGGTTATTTAAACATTTTCTCGTAGTAAAATACAGCAATTCGAAGCTTTTCTTATATTTTTTTAAGCTTGCTGACAATTTTGATAGTGAAATAAAAAAAGAAAAGCACGTGTTTGGGTTATTCAAACTTTTTTCGTAGTATAATACAGCAATTCGAAGCTTTTCTTATAGTTTTCTAAGCTCACTGATAATTTTGATACGGAAATTGGAAAAAAGCTCGTGTTTGGGTTATTTAAACATTTTGTCGTAGTAAAATACAGCAATTCGAAGCTTTTCTTATATTTTTGTAAGCTTGCTGACAATTTTGATAGTGAAATAAAAAAAGAAAAGCACGTGTTTGGGTTAGTTAAGAATTTTTCTATGGTAAAGTACAGTAACTAGGAGCTTTTCTTACAGTTTTCTAAGCTCACTGACAATTTTGATACCGGAATAAAGAAAGAAAAAACACGCGTTTAGGTTATGTTTAGGTTAGGTTACTAGATTATTTCGTATGTACTTATTCCTAATATATTTATCGTTTCTCATTCGATATTTAGGTTATAGCATTAAAACAAATGGCGACTACGAGTCGCCTCTTGAGTGCAAAGGGTTAACAATTTTTAATACTCTTCAAATAGTATGTGTATATGCAGTTTAATTTTAATAGCTCAATTAAAAGTTTCTCGATTCCTATCTCGAGGTATTTGCCGACGAAAACGTTTTAACTTCGAGTGGGACACCCTGTATATAGGGCAAGACTCTTAAATAGAACACCTAAATATCCCCCTTACTTACGACGCTATGAAGAGACTCTTCGAAACAAAGTTACATTGTTTGAAGAGGCACATACCGTTGGAAAGTAATCGTATGATAAATATTATCGATTCGATGAATAGCAAATGAATCAGTAGTCGGTATATTTAAGCAGAGATTGAGGTACGATTCAAACAAAAGTAAGAATGGCACGTGCGTGCACGGTGCTTATTTTAACAATACTTCATCTATCCTTCATTAACGATTAACCCAATAACCTAATTACACACCCATCGTACGATACAACATAAAACTTAAAAATTTGCTATTTTTACGAGAATTTGAGGATGCCATAATCCTCCTCTTAATTTCTTTGATGTCCAAGACACAAAAAGACAAATCCAATGATCTTTAAATCATTCAGCCTCATTATCAGGCTCTCATTGTCAAAACTTTCCCCAAAATTTTTGAATTTTGCGAAATCAGAATACATATTTAAATCCGATATGGTATTGACAAACAATATGGATTCATCATTCTGTTAATCAAAAAAAAAAGTTAATCAAAATCGGTGTTTTCTAATCGGGTGATTTCCTTAACACCTAATATCTTCCGCACGCGTGTTGCAATCGCATCGACCTTTGATGTCAACGTTGAATATCAACATTTACACCACGCTGCAATGAAATATTTCAATGCAAAGATGAAAAAGAAAATCTTGCATTCGTGTCAGTGTACAGCAAGCTGTACTATATCCAATTAATCCATAATCGATTAATGGTGTTGCGGCCCTAGGACCGCAATGTCCCAGATCAAGTGGTGGACTGTTTTATGTCCTTATCTAATCAGCGTCCCTTGACTTGTCTATACCCATCGTCACCTAAACCACTGCTTGGGTAAACCGTAACAAGGACCCAAATTATATAAACTTCCACCACCTCAGAATGACACACATCCGCTTCTTACATTACACCGACCAATCAGTAGACAGACGAAACTTATAAAACAACCGACAGAACAATCACGACCAGAGTTCTAAAAATCCTGGACAATCATCACGACCATACTAACATCCAAGACCCACCATCAACTCAGCGCAGGAAACTATAGAACGTCTACTATAGAACTCTCTGTAGTTCAACCATAACCAGACCTAGCTCTATTAACCCCTTGGCTACTGTGGGCGCATACACGCACTCAGAAATTTTGCTTTTGTGACACGGAAGGCGCATATAAGCGCTGAACACAGTTTACTTTCCTGACACGGAGGACGCATCTCTACCCAAAATTTTGCCGTTCTCGGCGGACATGGTAAATGAATTCCTACCCGTGTGGTACGACCAGTGCGTTTCAAAGTCTGCCATAGTGAAAGAGTTAATTTAGAGTAGACCGCATCCCAGCAACATTGCCGCATCTGCGTAAACGGGCCTTACAACCCCGCGAAACTCCCTGAGCGAGTTGCAGTGTTCGGGACGCAACAAATGGATTATGCGATTATATTTTCTGCACCCGAATATTCAATCAACTAGACAGGGGGTCCTGCAAAATGTCTGACGAGTTTTCGTAGACCCCGGAGCCTTTCAAAACGCGGGGTCAGGTTTCAGGCACTGAACCTGCCTAGCGCCGGTTCTGCTCATTATTCGATGGAATTCCCCTGAAATGTTCATATTACGACACTCGTCATCGAGCCGGTACAGTTACGACTAATCGTGCTGGATTTTTCAATCGGTAGCCGAGGCAACGCGGCCAACGCTCGAAGCCGGACTAATTATCGATAAATCCTGTCACGTTGCGACGTTCGATCGCGTAACGGACGGTCTCGTTAGCTGGCCCGTGTCGTGTACGCTTTGCAAAGCGGCTAGATCACCGGTTGTCCGACGATTTTGCACCGTTTGCGCTTCCCGGCCTGCGCAAACAGCCCATGCGTCGATGGCTACAGACGGCTGAAAGGATTCACCGGGTCGGAACAGGGACGACGCCGTGCTGCCGCGAGAGCGAAAGGCAGAGACGACAGAAGGGCGTAGACAAAGGATGCAGGCGCGAGAGGCTGTTTCCGTGTAATTACAATACACATCGTCTGGGCCGTTGCGTGTACCGGAGACTGCGACAAGCTAACTAGCTGCTGGCTACCGTGCCCGTCCTCTGTCTTCTGCCCCGAAGTCGGGCCCTCGTGAACCCGCGCTGGTAATGATACGCTAATATCCCCCGGGCGATCTATCAACGTTCCAGACGCGGGTACCGATCCTCAGATGACGAGGTGCATGCTGGGAATCGACCGTGCTAATTTTCCACCGTGTTGCTAATCGTAGTCTACGTCTTCTTAGGACATGTCCTGTGTTGCTTTCACGCATCTGTGACTGTTTTTCCTTTTCGTCTTTCTGTTTCCGTGCTACGTCTGTCATAATTCCGAGTTGACACGTTATAGACGAGCCGCGTAGGGTTTCCTGTGTATTTTCGTGATAAATATGCATATGGTATAGCTATCGATAGAATAGACGTGTGTCAATCTTAGTTTCATGTGGTGACCACTATTTTCGTGACAGTAGTAGTAACGTGACAGCAAGTTGAGGATCAGGGATCAATATAAGTGACTTGACAACGAATTGACAGATTATTGCTATTGGTACTCCAAGTCAAATTAACTCAGTATCGATTGAGGTAACTTTTGAAGGTTAGGTAGAGGTAGGTAACGTAGGATAACCTGTGACGATAATTATAGCTGTCAGAAATTAAGCAAAGATCGGTAATGGCGAATTTTGACAAGTCAAACGCGTAAAACGGGAATATTGGGATGATCCAGGAGGGAAACAGACGAATTGCAGTTAAGGACGGAGTTAAGAAATCGTGTAATGGTGGATAAGATTAATTCGTGCCGATATAGGTCGAAGCAGCGGGATTGCTGAGGACGAAAGAGGAAAATGCAGAGTTGGCAGGAGCGGAGCGTGACGGAATCGGACCGCGGAAAATGGCAGCAGCCAGGGATGGTCTCTGTCAGTGGCGTAGCATCGGGGATATTACCCGGTGCTAGCGTGAACGGGGCAGCAGGTGATCTATTATCAGGGCTCGCGTGTAATCAAGCGAGCTTCAGACGAGCGGACGAAAACACAGACACGCGCCAGCGTGGATAGGAGATGATCAGCGATTAATCTCGTACGTAAGGAACTTCGAGGGTGGTTCCACCGTAATTTCCAGCCCGCGGGAACGTTCCCGTCCGCATTTAGAACGAAACGAGCGACTCGTGTTGCGTTTAGAAATTCTTTCACCGCGATTTATCGCCGGCCAACCGCCGAGCGTCCGCCATCTTACGCGGAAGAGAGCCATTATCGTCGCTTCGAGACAGCCTCGAGTCTTACACCCGCGGAAAAAGGGAATTCTTCAACGGGAAACTGAGAAAATATCACCGAAAATTTGCCCCGCGCTGGGTCGAAATTGAAAATCTAAGCTGAACGGCTTAGCCACTAGGCTGGCTCGCGTCCATGTCATCCTTTCGAAGATAGGATGTACCACTATAGTGACTTTTCCTTCCTTTTCGACTTACGTAGATGTATGACGAAACACACGGTTAAATGTACGAGTGAGTCTATATTTTGCTGATTTTTGAGTAAATTTTGCAAGATTGCAGGGTAGCCAAAAGTATTAGACATATGTTTACTTTTAGCTGTCATGGTTCGTGTTGAAAGGGTGAAAATTGATAGTGTATTCACCCAAATTCGAAATCCATGTGCTATTTTAAATTAACATGCTAGGAAATATGTAAGTAATTGCAATGATGAAAATTAGGAGCATTCAGAAATGGGATATAAAACAAATATAGTAGAATTCTCGTTAGACCCTGTCACAGTTAGATAGTACACTTTAATCTGACAAATCTTCAAAATTTTTACACTTCAGTCAATTGAAGCATCACAACTAAGAGTTTAGAGGTTAGGAATCTACAAAACACCCTTTGTTACAACAAAATTGACGAATAAACTCGAATTTTCTGAAATCGTGTGACAAAATTCTCGTTAGACCCTGTCACAGTTAGAAAGTACACTTTAATCTGACAAATCTCCAAAATTTTTACACTTCAGTCAATTGAAGCATCACAACTAAGAGTTTAGAGGTTAAGAATCTTCAAAACACCCTTTGTTGCAACAAAATCGACGAATAAACTCGGATTTTCTAAAATCTTGTGGCAGAATTCTCACCAGGAGAAGTCATAGCCAACAAATACACCTTAACCTAACAAATCTCTAAAATTTTTACACTTCAGTCAATTGAAGCATCACAACTAAGAGTTTAGAGGTTAGGAATCTTCAAAACACCTTTTGTTGCAACAAAATCCACGAATAAACACGAATGTTCTGAAATCGTGTGACAGAATTCTCGTCAGGGCATGTCATAGCCAACAAGTACACCTTATCCTGATAAATCTGCAAGATTTTTACGACAGCTAAGAGTATGGAGACTAAGAGTCTTCACAACAGCCCTTCCTCATCCATCAACCCTAACTAAGAACCCGTCCTCGGCATCGCGGACATTAAACCTCGCGATTCTCGAAGCAGAGGATCGGCTGACTCCCTGCAGCATCGCAGGAAGCCTCGAAAAGCCAAAGACAAGTCAGCCAGCGGCATGTTTGATCTCCCGCGAGTCCCTGCTCTCGCCTAAGTACCGCGAGTCTCGTTTATGCAAAAGGCTCAAAGAGAATCGTGCGTTCTTCCGTCGCAGTCGCGAGGAGTCGCTGGAATAATGGAGACAAGGCTCGTGGGGCGAAAGTGAAGCGAGGTGGAGAAAATGGAGTCCCGGAGCAGCGACTTCTCATGGGACATCCGCTTCCCATGCCACTTTGCGACCCGCCACTGTCTTCCAGCCGCGCGTGCACGCGCGGACGAAGCGGATCGCGCGCATTCGGGCCCATCCAGGCGTCTCTGCTCTCTGCATCCGCGGTGCATAATTTCCTAGGTCCGTGGTGGGGCCGCCACCTGTCACTCGATCGATGGCCCATCGTGCCACGCGCGGTACCAATTGCAACCTGCACGCGTGCCCATTTTGCGGAGGGAAGATTCCATGTCGATATGGAAATGTTTGATCGAACTGCTCGTGGAATTTTTATCGTCAGTGGCCACTCAGGACGGACGAAGGTCACGTGTGCCATTTATCTATGCTTCTTCACAAATCCTGCGATCAATCTACCTGCGGCATTTGGCCCTATTTGACATTTGACACTGTTTGGACGTGTCAATGAGCTAAGCGCTGTCACCGGATGCCTGAAGGACTATGAAAGAGTAACTGTTGAACGTCTCATACCTAACCAAACCGGAAGTAGTCCAAAGGAAAAATTCCTAGCAGCTGACGACGAGTCCTGGGATGTTAATTTCCCCATGACATTTGACCCTACCATCGTTTGGACCTGTCAGTGAGCTAATCGCAGTCACTGGATTCCTGAAGGGTTATGAAAGAGTAACTGTTGAACGTCTCACACCTAACCAAACCGGAAGTAGTCCAAAGGAAAAATTCCTAACAGCTGACGACGAGCCCTGCGAGATTAATTTCTCCATAACATTTAACCCTGCCAATGTTTGGACTTGTCAGTGAGCTAATCGCTGTCACCGTCTACGGATTATAGCCAAGAAAGCGAGGTTCCGCAAACGCGTCAATGAGCATGTACACACCATATACAGGGTGTCATTTAACTCGTGGTACAAACAGGAAGCTGATGATTCTACGTGAAAAACTGGGTAAAAAATATAACAAATTTTATTCTTTATAGGTTGTACCACCTATGCTAATCTATCGATGATCTAAATCGATCTAAGTCATAGTTAAGTATATTTGATGAATATTTAAAGTCGAATTTTTCAATAACGAAGCTTCAAATGAAACAATTGTATTATTTATTTTCGATTTGCTTTCTCACATAGAATCTTGCCCACTTCTTGGTTGTACTATTATTGCTGGGAGCTTGATATATATATTTTATAAATTTTATATCGTTGATTCACGAGAACCTATTATCGATAGATATATTTCTATTGCGAAGACGTGTTAATATTTACAACCGGGAAAACAGTTGGGTTATATGGCAAGGAAGAGAGTCATGGTTGGGAGATCAATGGGTGTTCCATTAGCTGCAATAACGTCCCGGTGTATGCGCATTTGTTGCGTGGGGGATGATGCCGAGGGTCAACCCTTCGGATCCGGTTCGCGAATAAATTAATGCGCACAGAGAGGGAAGAGTGTCGTGGGGATTCGGGGTTTTCAGAGAGTTTGAGGGATTTATGTGTAGGGTGGTTTTTAGGGTCGGTGTAAAAGTCTGGATTCTCCTGGGAACTCTTCCGGAGCTTCTTGGAAGTCGTTTGTTGCACCATGATACCTCTGCATTATAATAATAACTAGTTCAACTCGTCCTGAGCTAATATTGGAATTACATGGTAGGCCTGAGGTATGACCAAAATTATATTTAATATTGCCTACAGAATTTCAAATTTTGTGCAATTTTAAACAAACAATCAACTACGTACAAAGGACACGTGACCAGAACAGGACTGGCCCCTGCACATAAGCAAAGAAACTGAACTTGCATGCATGGGCCCTATTCATCCCTGAAAATCGTCATTTTGCAGTCTCTTGGCTGCAACCAAACACCACTGATCACGTTTTGTTCATACTTTCTGCCTATTCTAGTAGAACGAAACATAGGAATCTCAGAAAACTCCAACAGTACTATTAGAACAAACCATAACAGTGCAAGGATGATGACGAACGGCCTTGTCATTGTGCTGCTGTCAATAAGTCGTCTACGGTTCGATCAAAGACTCTCCATTTTTCAAAATTCCTAACTCGAAACGATATCAAGCACATGAAAATCACTCGTTGTAATCTTCACGAACACCTGTGCAAACTTTGTTCATACCTCTGTGAGCCTGCTTCTCACTATTAAACTTTATATATCGTTCAATATAAAACCATACACGATTAGATTCCTGCACATCGAAATAAATCTTAAATTTCAACCTAAAATTACAACAGGTACCGATCTTGGACCCAATTCCAAGTCACAGTCTCCAACACTGTGTACATATCACCTAGCATCGCGTGAAAACTAAGGGAAACCGAAGCAAACATCGCGCTTGATGCACTCGATGCACTCGATACGCGGGAAATGGAAGTCGAATAGGTTAATTAAAATTCCCAATGGCCGCGAGGTTACCCGGGGGTAATATTTTCACAGGCAGGGCCGTAGGAAGACGGGGGAAAAACGGGGGTGTTGTTCGATCGAGACTAGCGTGATTGGCAGGATATAGCGGTTACGGGATCAAGGGATTGGCGATCGATGGGCCGGCTGGAAATATGATCGAGCAGGGCTGCTCTTTTTAATTCGGCCGCATTCACCGAGGAAAATGGCACGTTAGCTCGTCGACTTTCTGTCCGTGATTCCGCACGACTCGCGATCACGAAAATTGCCACGCGGTCTGGCACCGAGTGGCGAGAGCTGGACAGCGGCGATGAAATTAAAAAAAAGGAGAGAGAGTGGAGGAAAAAGGGTAAAGAGAGGAGAGGAATGCGGAGGAGAAGCAATTTCGACCATAATGCATCCGGAATAGGACTGAATTGCGATTCCATCGCGGAATCGCTTTCGTGAGGACCACCCTTTTGACTTTACCTCGGCTGCTTTGGAAATGCGTCTAATGGGTTTTGGATTTCGATACTGTTGCGATCAGGAACCAAATGATGTTGGGGGGGGGCTACAGTGATGGATCGGAAAAATCGAAATTCTTTTTTATTTAAATTTTGTTCTTATCTAAATATTGTTTATGATTTGGGGAATTTTTAGAATTTTGGCCTTCTTAAAATATGGAAGTATTTAAAATTCGTTAGAATGGCGAAGTTCCAGCAGATGTGAAAAATGTAATATGCATGACATTCGAAACTTATTCTTCTTTATTTTGGGACATCTTTTACGTTGGAAAATCTTTTGGACCTAGATAACTATAAGAGTCAAGAATATTTAGTCTACTATCTCCCGAAATTACAGTCTTGTTGTTTAAGACAATTGAATGATATTTTATTTAAGAATATCCGGTGAAAAATTACACGTCGCCCATTTCCGAATTTTTGGATGACACCGATTATGTCAATAAAAATTAATATTTTTATGCGAAATTTTTACAAGATGTAGTTCAAGGAATGTATATTCCGAAAACATGAATTGTTTAATAGAATAGGTTTCAAAATTGGCCCGAAAAATTCTTGACTGTCACAGTGATTTTCCCCCTCAAGGGGGTAAAAGAGTTTAAAAAATTAGAGATAATTCATTGAAGAAAAATTATTAGCTTGATTGATATAAGCTTCCGTGACTTATTAAAACCTATAATGAAATATATAAAATAGTATAGAATTTTTATAGAATAATCCATTATTTAATAACGTCAACGTTTTGAAGTAATCTTTTCCCAAATGACATTCTAGTGTGCAAGATTTCAGCACAATGGAATTAGATAAAGAAAAAAGATCAAAGGGGACCTGAAACTATAATATATCCTCTAAACATTGACATTCGAACATTTTAATTTTTTCAAAAATTGACAAAATGGCTGCCGTTTGTATCTGACGTACGAAATTTTCACGAAAAATCCTAATAAATATCAGGATAAAGATATTTTCCAAATTGCATAGTGATCTGTGATCGTACACACCGTTTCTAGAAACATAGTTAACGTAATTTATCATTCGTGCACTTAATTTTCCAATACTCGATCACCCTGCCTACTATTTACATACGACCAGCTATTTCTCTTCACTTGACTCTACTGAACAACTGACACACTGGTCAAGTGAAACGAAACAAAGGAGACTGAAATGAATTTTCTGAGGTTAAAAATTCACGGAATTCTAATTATATATCAAGGTCCAGATCCCGTGTCGGGAACGTCA
Source organism: Eufriesea mexicana (assembly GCF_001483705.2). Taxonomy (NCBI): domain Eukaryota; kingdom Metazoa; phylum Arthropoda; class Insecta; order Hymenoptera; family Apidae; genus Eufriesea; species Eufriesea mexicana. The sequence continues at coordinate 5,361 of NW_016908623.1, read as the reverse complement.
AAGAAACCGACGGGGGTCAACGACGCCATGCGTCCCGCGCGCATCTCGATAAATCCTTTTGTCCCAGGATGCGGTACGTCCCAACGCTGCATTGTCGACGACCGGTAATATTTATCGCGGCAGATCGGAGATCGTGCATCTCCGATGGAAACGGTTACAAGGATTTTCCGCACGCATCGCGTTTTCAGTAATAAAGAGACCGACCGAGAAGTGGACGCGTCAGCGTTAGCCTCGTCGGCGTGGAACGAGAAAGAGGATAAAATGGGAAGAGAGGAAAAAGGAGGAAAATGAAAAAGAGCGGTGCTTTTGCAACTGCAAATGAAGCCGAGTTCGTTTGACGAGCGTCGTATTTAATATTTCCATTCGGAAATGTCGAAAGGAGAGTCACCCCGTTTGAAAAGCGGGAATCGAGGCGGAAGAATTTCGCCAGTCGGATCTTTCTTTCGTGTATTTTCCTCTGTTTTTCACTCCCCGCGGAACTGAAGGAACTGTGGGAGCCTCTTCGAGTAAAGTTGCATCGAACGGACTCTATCTGCGATCATTTATCGACGAATCGGAAATATTTGAGAATTTTACAAGTCACGCTTTTTTGGACAAAATGGATAAAATATTCGTCTGTTTTGGATTTCTTAGAACAGGAATAAGAACAATTTTCTTCCCTGTTATGAACATAATTAATCCACGAACCCTTAAAAATAGGAAACAATTGGAAATTGTTAGAACGAAGCCAGTTTGGTGAAAAATTCGTCTCTTTTGGATTTCTTAAAACAGGAATAAGAACAATTTTCTTCCCTGTTATGAACATAATTAATCCACGAACCCTTAAAAATAGGAAACAATTGGAAATTGTTAGAACGAAGCCAGTTTGGTGAAAAATTCGTCTCTTTTGGATTTCTTAAAACAGGAATAAGAACAATTTTCCTTCACTTTATGAACATAATTTATCTATGAACCCTTAAAAATAGGAGAAAATTGGAAATTGTTAAAGTGAAACCATTTTGAAGAAAAGTTCAACGATTTTACAAAAATTTCTCGTATATTTATCGATAAAAAGGTGGTTTTAATTTATTTTAATTTATTTTGTTTAATTTATGGATTCATCCATTAGTACGTGTATCATGGTATACGTATGCTAAATTTCAAGTGAATGGGTTACATATTTTTTGAGATACCCTGTCCGTTAATTAGGAAAAATTGGTTTCTTACTTCTTCATACTAGTATGCCATTAAAAAAGCTGTGGGGCCCTTAACATTAAACCTACCATGATCAAATGTCCAATAAATCACCAAAAAATGGAATAAGGGCAGATATGGAGAAAATGATTATACGAATATTGGAAGAAAAATGATAAAAATCAGTGATCAAGTGAAAATGTTAAACGCAGAATTTCTAATAAAAATTTGGAAAACGGTGATTTAGACCATGGTAGATTTAGTGTTAATATTTCAAGAATTACATTGAAAATTTAGATATATACATTTTAGGAACATTGTACTATTAATTAAGACAATAAAAAAATCCATTTTTTTCCTGTCCATACTAATATTCCCTCTTACCCCCCCCCCCCTTCCTTCCAAGAATTCTACGAAGCAACTACAAACTCGGTCCCCTCGGTCTTCTGCCAAATTTCATAGAAAATGGCTGAAAAATTAGTTTCTCCCGAATTTCATGTAACCGTCTCTTGTAGTGGAGTCCTATCTAACGGACCGAATCTACGATCCTTTATCGACGAATCAAAAATAATTAATTTCGACAGAGCTACAAATTTCTGCCAATTTCCATACAAAAACGGTAAAAAATTCGTTCCTTCCAGATTTCTTACACTTTCGTAATAGCAGAGAGACGTGTACGAGTTCGCGGCGAGTGGGTAGAGGGCGCTGCAGCCCTGGCCGCGATCGCGAAATGATAGCCCTGTCGAAATTATTGCTATCCATCGTGCGGTGCACCAGCCGACCGGATGTCGGTGTACTCGCACTTAGATAAAGTACGGGGCGCGAAAGTGGCCGGCCTTAATTGTAAAACGGAAGTCGCGTTATCGACCGATGCATGCAGCCGGCGATTTGCCAGCCCTTCGGACGGGGCCCGGCTGTTTTATCGCCCACCACTGCGTTTCCGAACGTATTCGATCTCAGGCGGGGAAATTAGGCCTGCTGATTAATTGCTGGAATATTAATACATAATTAAAACGCACCTTCGCTGCTTGGCAATTCATCGTGATGATAAAGCATCAGATAGACAAAGCTTCGACTGCATGGTGCATCCTATTCAGCCATATTGTTGAATCTTCGTAACGGAAAAATAAGAAATTCGACACTAGTTTCAGGAATCCATTTGTATTTAACGTACACGAGACACGAGTCTGCTTCGTGCAGAAAGAACACGGGAAGAATAAATAAGAAAACGGTTTCACGATGACATTTGGCACATTATGAATACAATAAACGTCACTGATCAAAGATGACGCCATTACTACTAATTAGGCATCGTTCCCGGACCGACACGTACTGCCCTCTGGACCTCGAATTTTGTACCATAAATCTGTGAACTGATCGACATGTGATCTAACAGTCAACAGATGGGGCGCATAGGTACTTGTCTGGATTTTTATTAAGCTTCGTTTGCAATATGGAAAGATGAGAAGGAAGTTCGTATAATATCCTCGATTCATGGTAAAAAGATCAGAGATGGGAGAGATATTAAACGAAATTGCGTTAACGATTATAATAGATATATGAAAGAGGAGATGGGACCGATCAGTACCTCTCATATTGAGGTATTATGAGAGAAAGTAAAAAATGGTGAAAGAGATTTATATTTGAAAAATACTAGGTACATGAATAAATAATTTTATAAAATTTGATTAAAAATAGAGTCGATTTAATAAAATTGCAATAATTTAACCCTTTATATTCGAGCATTGACTTTCGGCTAACGAACATGAGGCAATAAGTATATTAGTAATAAATTAGTAATAAATAAATAAGTAAGCACACGTGATTTTCTTTTCTTATTTTAATATAAATGGTAACACCAAGCTTAGAAAAATATGCAATACGAAAAGCTAGGAATCATTATATCGTGTCTTTATAGGTTTTTGGAAAGAATCTTCAAACCTTGATTTGGCGAAGAATCCTTTCGATAGGTTAGAATTTTTGTGCTATAGTCGCATTTTGTTACGTTTTATGGTGAATTTTAGACACTGCTTTGAGCACCGAATCAATGCTATAGACTACGAATAGACGAATGCTACGTCACGAAAGATCGTTATGTTCTTTCTCGCGGTTTAATCGGTGAAGTAACGAGACCTGCGAAGTTAATGGAGGTAACGTCAGCTGTAATTTCTGGAACGTTTTCTGAAGCTTGGACAAAAAGTTGCGCCATTAGTATCGCGATCGTATCCACGGTCGTAAAATCCAACAGGAACGAAACCAGGATCGGTGGCGAAAGCACCAAGTAAGCGTGAACCGGATTCGGCAAGAAACGAAATTAATAGTCAACTAATATTTGAACCTACGGACCTGACATGTTCATAACGTGGAATAAAAGTGCCGAGCTTCCAAAAGGAAATTCCGGAACTTCCAAATGTAATAATTTCTGCTGAATTTCCACAAGGTTGAGGGAAAGCGATGGGCCCAGATGTGACAACAAACGTTTTTCATCTGATATCATCTGTATATACCTTATTTTTGTATTTTGTAAATTTCAAATATGTATTTAAGACGTTTCCGAGTTTCATCTTATCAATTTTATTAGTAAACATTATTCATTTTATTAATAAATTGGTTTTTAAGTGGAAGATATGCAATCTTGCAAATCATTTTTCAAGCTCCTTTAATTTAGTTAAATTTACTTAAATCTTGGAAATTTTGTGCATACTAGTATTTCATTAAATGGTAAAAAAGTATTAAAAATTGGTTGATTTTTTCAAAAAATATTTTAAATGCATTTTTGTATGGGAACTAATGATTTCATATAAATAAAATTACATAAATAGAATCATGTACAGAGCAAAATAATAAAGAATGAATAATAACTAATTATTAATAAATAATTAATTAATCAAATGAGAAATGTGATGGAGTTCAAAATTCTTTCGTATCATTACTATCATTATTATTTTTATCATATTTCTTTTTTGTCTATATTATTATTACAAAAAGTATCTTTTAATTTGTTATTTTTGTAATAGAAACATATTTGTCTCTGCTTTTTGGTTATTAATAAATATAAAAGATATTGTTTGATATTCTACATCGATACTTGAGCACATAGTTAATTCAAAAATGCAGCGTCTTCCCGCCACACCGGCGCATCGCTTGTGCAACGACAACCGTTTCAAATGGAAGCCAGTCGAACATACCGGTGACACGTGGCGGAATATTCACGGGCGTGAAAATGAAACTTTCTATGTCTATACAAAAAGTTTCGTGATGTAGTGTTATCAGTGATCGATGTTTCAATTGCCGTAATCGATGAAATATATATTAAAGAATGATAGAGAGCAGGATCGAGAATTCGCCAAGTGAGGATATCTGAGTGTCAGGATTTGTTCGATGGTAATACACCACATGTGGAACGAAGTCACACAGTACTGAAAATCGTGCAGTGATTATGTGTGATATGAAGTAGTGTGAGTGGGGGTCGTGAGTGCGAAACAACAGCATAGTCACGTATCGATCGTAGATTCAAGATCTTGATTGTTCATTTCGATGACATAGGTTGGAAAAGGCAATCTTATAACAGCTACCGCAATTCTAAATTTAGATTTCGAAGCGGTGTCAGCAAGGGGGAGGAGAGTGGTGTGGTGGTGTGACCGTGAGGATCTTTCCGGAGAGTTCGATCACGCGTAAGGGATAACAGTGAGGAGAGTGGTGTGGTGGTGTGACCGTGAGGATCTTTCCGGAGAGTTCGATCACGCGTAAGGGTTAACAGGGAAGGGAGCGGGGTGCGAGGATTTTTCCAGAGAGTTCGATACGTGAAGGGACCAACAGCGGGGGATGCGGGGCGCGAGGATCTATCCGGAGAGTTCCATCTCGCGGATTGGTCAACAAGGGTGACGCGAGGATCTTTCCGGAGAGTTCGATCTCGCGGATTGGTTAACAAGGATGGCGTGAGGATCTTTCCAGAGAGTTCGATATCGTGTGGTGGCTAGCAACGGGGTGCGGGGAGCGAGGATCTTTCCGGAGAGTTCGATCACGCGGATTGGTCAATAGGGGTGGTGCGAGGATTTTTTCAGAGAGATCGATTACGTGATGACGTGACACAGGAAACCGTTATAACGGCCAGTTGAGACGCGACCGCCTGCAAAGAAACATTAGACATCTAAAGAAGCACTTCGGGTCTACTTGTCTCTATACTTT
>NW_016908622.1:0-2664 GCF_001483705.2 Eufriesea mexicana | reverse complement strand
GAAAGTCAAGGCAATCAAATCCTTACGCAATGTAACCTAACGCAACCGAACGTAAAGTAACACGACCTAACGAGCCGCGACCACAATTGCTGGCCTCCCGGAAGTCAAGCAGTTCTACACCACAGTGGTGCGCAGAAGTCCACCGAACGACGGATTATACTACGAAAGGCAAATCTATCCTGACCTAACCTAATCCAACCTAGCCAAGCCGAGCGACACATATCGCAACCTAATGTGACGAGGCCACGATTGCTGGCCTCGACAGAGTCAAGCAGAATATATTAGACCACAGTAGAGTGCAGAAATCATCCGCAAAATTGTTTGTGGCACAAAAGTCAGAGCTATTCTATCCTAACATGATCAAAAGTAACGTAACCAAACGTATCCTAGCTCCCACTTACGCGCTGAGACCACTTTTGCTGCCCACCCCATAGCCAAGCAGATCATATTAGGGCAATGCAGAGCGCATAAGGCCACCGAATGGCGGCGTGCAGGTCGAAAAGCGGTATGCATCACTAAAGTCAAAGGTACCCTATCCTGAGCAAACAAAACGTAACACTTCCAAAGGTAAGGTATTTCAAACCGTCGTGCCGAGACCAATATTAATGGCATCCCCGTAACCATGCAGAATGTCCTAGAGCATAGCAGAGCGCAGAAATCTGCCGAAAAGCAGTATGTAGCACAAAAGTCAAATATCCTAAGCTAACCAAACGTGACATAAGCATAAGTCACATAACCCAGCCTAACGTGCCGAGACCACTATTTCTAGCCTCCACAGTGCCAAAAAGAAAATGCTACAGCACGATAGAGCGCAGTAATCCACCGCATGGCCTTGTATAGCACAAAAGTGGAAGAAATCGTCGCCCAACGTGTCCTATCCTAGCCTAGCCGGACGTACAATAACTCAACATGAGGTGCCGAGATTAGTGTTGCTAGGAGCATATCAGGACAATGTAGAGGGCAGAAATCCACCGAAGGTGGGAGTTTATCTCAAAATCAAATTTATCCTCCCCAAACCTGACCAAGCGTGGCACAACCGAACGTATTATAATTCAACCCAACGGGCAGCGTCAACTATTGCTGGCCTGACGTGAGTCGAGCAGGTTATAGCAGAGCAATGCAGTGCGCAGTAATCCAAGGAAGGGCAGTGTATGGCACAAAATTCTAAGCTGCCCCCTCCTAACCTAACCAAACGAAACATAGCCAAACGCAACCTAGCTCAGCCTAACGTGCCGAGGCGCCTACTGCTGCCCTCACCAGAGCCGAGCAGGACATACTAGAGCACAGTAAATCTCATTAATCCACCCAACAACAGTGAATACAACCTAAGCCATAGTTGACCGTACTCAGCCCAGGCTAACCTAATCCAACCAAACGTTACCTAACTCATCCTAACCGGACGAGACAATATTGCTGGCCTTCCCAGAGCTAAGCAGAACATATTAGAGCATAGTAGAGAGTAGAAATGCACCGAAAAGGAGTGCGCAGCACAAATGTCATATTTACCATATCCTCACCTAACAAATCATAACACCACCAAACGTAACCAAGCTTAACCTAACGTGCCGCCACCACTATTGCTGCGCTCCCTGGGGCCAACCTGAAAATATTAGGGGAGAGTAGAGCGCAGAGGTCCATAAAATCGCAGTGCTCAGCACAAGGGTCGAAGCAACCCCCTTCTAATGTAACCAAACGTAACACAACCGATCATAGTCTAGCTAAAGCTAACATACCGATACCACGTATGCATGAATCCACATAGCCAAGCAGAAAAAGCTAGAGCACAGCAGAGCGCAGAAAGCCACCGAATGGCAGTGCATAGCACAGAAGACAGAGCCACACTAACAAAACATTGCCAAACCTATCCTAACCAAGCGTAACCTATCCCAAACAATATTGCCACGACCGCTACTGCTAGCCACCCCAGAGACAAGCAGACGCTAGTAGAACAATAGAGTGCACAGGCACCGACCGAATAGCAGTGAATGGCACAAAGGTCAAAGCTGTCCTAACCAAGCTTATCCTGTCCTAGGCAAGCCAAGCGTAACATTACTCAACCTAGCGCGCCGAGGCCACCATGGCTGGCATCCCCGGGGCCAACCATACCATATTAGAGCCCAGTAGTGCGCAGAAATCCACCGAATAGCAGTGCATGACACAAAAGTCAAACCTATCCTCTCCTTACCTAACCAAACTTGACATAAGCGGACGTAACGAAGCCCAACCTGAAGAGCCACGACCGATATTGCTGGACACGCGAGTGCTAAGCAGAGTACAGCAGAGCGATATAGAACGCTGAAGTAGTCCGGATAGCAGCCTATAGCGCAAAAGACAAAGCTATCCTGACCGAACGAAACGCAACATAACTCAGGCTAACGTGCCGAGACCAATACTGCTGGCCTCCCCAGAGCCAAAAAGAATATACTGGAGCACAGTAGAGCGCAGAAGCTGGACGAATAGATCGTACAGCACAAAAGGCGAAGCCATACTAACCATACCTAACCTTCCCTGACCTGCCAAATCGTTACCTACCTCAACCTTCTGTGCCACGACCGACCACTGAAGGCCTCTCCAGAGTCGAATGAAGAATAGTAGAGCATTGAAGAGCGCGGATATCCACCGAATAGCAGTGTATAGCACAAAGGTCGAAGCTCTCCCGTCATA
>NW_016908621.1:0-2889 GCF_001483705.2 Eufriesea mexicana | reverse complement strand
CCGGATTTCTGGACTCAACTCTGCTCTCATGTGCCCCGATTTGCTCCGCGAATGCCAGTAACAATGTCCGCAGCACGTTTGGTTGACTCAGGTTACGTTCGGTTGTGTAATGTTTGCCTGGATTTGGTTTGGATAGCTTTGACTTTTATGCAATACACTGCGATCCTATGGATTTCTGCGCTCTACTCTCCCCTAAGATGATCAGCTTGGCTCTGGGGTAGCCAGAAATATTTGTCTTTGACTTTTGTGCTACACGCTACTATTCGGTCAGCTTCTGCTCACTACATTGCTCTACTATATTCTGTGTGGCTCTGGGGAGGCCAGCTGCAGTGGTCTCCGCACGTCAGGCTGAGTTGTATTACGTTTGGTTAGGGTAGGTTTCGTTTGGTTAAGTTAGGATAGCTTTGACTTTTGTGCTGTACACTGCCATTCAACGGATTTCGGCGGCTTACTCTGCTCTAATATGTACTGCGCGGATAAATGAACGCCAGTTGGAGTGGCCGCGGCATGCTAGGTTGAGTTATATAACGTTTGGATTGGTTGGCTTAGGCTGTGTTATGTTAGGATAGCTTTGACTTTTTCTCTGAACGCTGCTGTTCTATTAATATCCGCGCCCCACTGAGCTATATCATATTCTGCATGTCTGTGTGGACGCCAGCAATAGATGTCGCGGCACGTTATGCTGAGTTATGTTACGATTTGCTACGTCAGGTTATGGTATGTTTGGTTAGTGTAGCATTGACTCCTGTGCTATAAACTGCCATGTGGACGATTCCTGCGCTCTACATTGCGCCAGTAAGTTTTGCTTGGCTCTGGGGAGGCCAGCAACAGTGGCCTCGGCACGTTAGATTGCGGTAGGTTACGTTTGACTGGGTCAGGTTCGTTAGGATTCGGTTACGGCAGCTTTGACTTATCTGCAATACACTGCAAATCTGTGGACATCTGCGCTTTTCTCTCCTCTATTGTGTTCTGCTCTGCTACGTGGTGGCAAGGTATAGTGGTCGCGGCACGTAAGGTAGTGCTATGTTACGTTTGGACCGGTGTAGTTAGCTCATGTTTGGTTAGGACTGATATGACTTTGGTGCTATACACTGCTATTACAAGGATTTCTGCGCTCTACTGTCCTCTATCGTATTCAGCATGTCCCTGAGGTCGCAAGCAATACATGGCGAGGTACGATACGTCTAGATATGTTGGGATCAGAAAGTTTAGGTTGGGTTGGTGAGGCTATTGTAGCAGTAACTTCCCTGCTATACACTGCTATTCCATGGGTTTCTGCGCTCTGCTCTCCTCTAATATGTTCTGCTTCGCTGCGGTGATGCGAGCAATAATTGCTGCTTCACGTTTGATTTAGTTAGGTTACGTTTCTTTCTATATCTTGTTCAGCATGTGTCTGGGGACGGCCGCAACCGTGGTCGCGGCGCATTAGGTTGTGCTACGTTACTTTCGTTTAGGCTGGGTTGGTTTGGGTTTCGGTAGCATAACTTTGACTCTTCTCTAACACACTGCTTTCTACGGACTCCTACGCACTGAACTCGACTAATATTTTCTGCTTGGCTCTGTGGAGGCCATCAATAGTGGTCGTGGCACGTTAGGTTGAGTTTTGTTACGTTTGGCTATGCTAGGTTAGGATATGTTTGATAAGAGTAGCTTTGGCTTTAGTGCTATACGCGGCTGTTTTGTCGGTTTCTGCGTTCTACATAGATCTGGCATATTCTGCTTCGCTCTGGGGAGGCTAGATACTGTGGGCTCGGAACTTAGCTCGAGTGAGGTTACGTTTGTATAGATTCGGATAGATTGGGAGGGTGTCGATAGCTGCTACTCTTCCGCCATGCACTGCTAATATATGGGTTTCGGCGCGCCACTCTCCTCTAACATGTTCTGCTGTGCTCATTGGAGGCCAGTAACAGTAGTCGCGGCTAGTTGGTTAGAGTTATGTTACGCTAGGTTAGGTTAGGTTTGTTTGGGTTAGGTTATTATAGCTTTGATTTCTGAGCTGTACACTAGCAATCTATGGATTTCTGTGCTCTGCCCTCCTATAGTAAGTTCTGCTTGTCTCAGTGGAGCCCAAATATACTGTTCGCGACGCGATCTGTTGGCTTAGGTTACGTTTGGCCCGGATAAGTTAGGTTGTGTTAGTTTAAGGTTGCTTTGGCTCTTGCGCTACACACTGCTGCACTATGGATCACTGTCCTCCACTGTGCTCTACCATATTCTGTATTCCTGTGTGGAAGCTAGTAATAATGGTATCGGCAGGTTAGGTTGGGCTATGTTACAATTGGTTCGGTTAGGTTAGGTTGGGCTAAGCTGGGGTATCTATGATTGTAGATTTGCCATCGGCACCACGGGAAGCCGCCCAAGTGCCTGATGCGCGTGGTGAACGACGTGGTCGAAGTACGGGACCGGATGAAATACCTAGGTCGCGTCCTCGATAGCCACGGGAATTTCGACGGAAATTTTCTCGCGTTGGAGTCACGCCGGGAAGGAATGACGGGGGCGCTGTTTCGGCTGCTGCCGAACCTGGGAGGGCCAGACGGGAGGGTGCGCCGCCTCTACACGGGAATAGTTCGCTCGGTGGCACTTTACGGGACTCCGACCTGGGCGAACGACCTGGTCGCCAGTCCGCGCAGTCGGGCGATTCTCCGGCGAGTCGCTCGCAGGATGGCGATTAGGGTCGTGCGCGGTTACCGCACGATATCCCACGAGGCAGCGATGGTCCTGGCGGATGTCCCGCCATTCGAACTGCAAGCGGTGGGGGAGGCCCGTATCTACGGTCTCCTAAACGCTGGCGGCGGCGGTGCCCCTGAAGAAGGGTCCGTTTCGTCCAGGCGAAGGGTTCGAGAGTCCTTGATGACCGCCGGGCGAGCTCGGCTGAGGAAGCCGATTAGC
>NW_016908620.1:0-1054 GCF_001483705.2 Eufriesea mexicana | reverse complement strand
TGAAAAGTCAAAATTATCCAAACCATGCCAACGTAACCGAAACATATGATGCCTATCTGAAGCAAACCTGCCGAGACCACTATCGCCAGTTACCCAACAGGCAAGCAGAGTATACAAGAACACAGCATAGCGCAGGAATCCGAAGAATATTTGTGTATACCACAAAAGTTACCACAAAAGTCCTAGCTCAACCTGACCAAACATAACATAACCAAATGTAACCTAACTCCACCTAACGGACCTAAACCACTGCTGCTGACATCGCGGAACAAATCAGAGCATATTACAGCTACGTAGAGCGCAGAAATCGACTGAATAGCCGTGTATATCAGAAAAGTCTATGGTATCCACTCCTAACCTGACGAATCGTAACATAAACAGACGAAAAGTAACTCAACCTAACGTGCCTAGCCCTGTATTGCTGACCTTCACATAGCAAATCAGAATACACCAGAGGACAGCAGAGGGCAGAAATCCACCGCATTGCAGCGAATAGCACAAATTCGAAGATATCCGAACATAACCTCTCCTACCTTAACCCAACCGAACATGTCGTAGCCCAAACTAACGTCCCGCGACCATTGTCGCTGGCCACCCCATAACCAAGCAGAAGATATTTGAATACGGTAGAGCACAGAAATCCACGGATAGCAGTGTACGGCACAAGAGCCCGAACTGTCGTAACCAAACCTCATCAAACGTAACACAACCGAACGTAGCATAGCTCAAAGTAACTTGCCGCGTCCACTGTTGCTGGCTTCCCCAGAGCCAAGCAGAAAAATCTAGAGCGCAGCAGAGCGCAGAAATCTACTGCATTGCGTTGCTTAGCACAAAAGTCAAACACATGCTGACGTAACTTGTCCTACCCTAACTAGCCCAAACGTAGTCTATCTCAACATAATGTGACGACACCATTATTACTGGCCTCGAAGAGAAAAGCAGAGCATATTAGAACGCATTAGATCGTTGAAATCCACCGTACAGCAGCGAATAGCGCAAAAGTCAAAGCAGCCTATCCTAACCTAACCAATCGTAACACCACCAATCGTATCCA
>NW_016908619.1:0-897 GCF_001483705.2 Eufriesea mexicana | reverse complement strand
GCAAAGGTGACCTAACCAAACGAAGCCTAACCCAACATAACGAGACGCGACAGCTATTGTAGGGCGCCCCAGAGCCAGGCAGAATGGGGTAGAGCACAGCAGAGCGTAGAAGTCCATATAATCACAGTACACAGCACAATAGTCGAAGCTACCCAATCCTAACATAGCCGAAGGTAACATAACTGAACGTAGCGTAACTCAACCTAACGCGCCGAGACCACTGTTGCTTGCCACCACAGAGCCAAGCAGAATATACTGGAGCACACTAGGGCGAAGTGATCCACCGCATTGCAGTGCGTAGCACAAACGACAGATATAACATGACCCAACCTGTCCTAACCCCGCCAAGCCAAGCGCAACCTAACTAAACATAACGTGCCGGGGATGATATTGCTGGCATCCAGAGAGGGAGCAGGGCATATTAGAGCAATGTAGAGCGCCAAAATCAACCAAATAGCAGAGTATAATGATGTTAAAGCAACCATATCCATACCGAACCTAACGTAACATAATCAAACGTTATCCATCTCAACATACCTCGCCGAGACCACTGTTGCTGGCCTCCCCAGAGACAAGCAGAACATACTAGATCACAACAGAGCGCAGAAATCCACCGAAGGCAGCCTATACTACGAAAGTCGAAGCAAAGCAAACCTGACCCACGGTAACGTAACCTAAGCAAGCGTAGCCTGACTCAGCCTAACGTGTCAAGACTACTCTTACTGGCCACGACAGGGCCGAACGGAGTATAGGAGAGCAACGTAGAACGTAGAAGGCCACCATATTGCATTGTATGGCGCAAAAGTCAAAGACATCATAACATAGCCTGACCCTACCAAACCAAACCAATCGTGGAATAACTAAACGTAACGATCCGCGACGTTTGTTGTTGGCCTC
>NW_016908618.1:0-352 GCF_001483705.2 Eufriesea mexicana | reverse complement strand
GATGTATGGATGTATGGAAGGATGGCCGTATGGAAGGATGTGTGTATGGATGCATGTATGGGCTAATGTACCTGTGTATGTATGGATATATGTATTGATGTGTGTGCGGATGTATGGATGGGTGGATGTATGTATTGTTGTATGGATGTATGGATCGGTGGATGTATTGACGGGTGGATGTATGGATGAATGGATGTATGGAATGATTTATGTACGGATGGATGAGTGTATGGGTGGATGGATTTATGGATGTATCGATGTCTGGATGTATGGATGTATGGATGCATGGTTGTATGTATGTATGGATGTACGAATGTATGGATGTACGGATCAATGGATGAACGGATGTATA
>NW_016908617.1:0-561 GCF_001483705.2 Eufriesea mexicana | reverse complement strand
GCCAGCAATATCGGTCACCTCACGCTATGTTGAGTTAACTACGTTTGGATGGCTTAGCTTATGAGAGGTTAGGTCAGGATGCGTTAGACTTTTGTGCTATACACTGCAATGCGGTGAATTCTGCGCTCTGCTGTGTTGTAGTATATTCTACTTGGCTGTGGGGAGTCCAGCAACAGTGGCCGCGGCACGCTATGTTGTGTCATGCTAAGCTTGTTTCGGACAGGATATGTCAGGTCAGGTTAGGGTACCTTCGGCTTTTGTGCTCTTCACTGCAGTGCGGATGATTTTGGGGGACAGCAACAGTGGTATCGTCGTCTTGGGTTGACTTAGGATACTTTCCGTTGTATTAGGTTATGTTAAGCTCGGTCTGGTTAACTTAGACTTTCGTGCTGTACACTGCTATATGGAGTGTTCCTGCGCTGTACTCTGCTCTACCATATTATGCTTAGCCCTGGGAATGCCACCAATACTGACCGCGGCAGGTTACGTTGTGGTATTCTACGTTTGGTTAGGCTATGCTAGCGTGGGTTCGTCTGGATACATATGACTTTTGTGCTCCAC
>NW_016908616.1:0-451 GCF_001483705.2 Eufriesea mexicana | reverse complement strand
TGAATCTTTCCTCCTTATATATGCAAGGAAGTTAGCTCACAACGATATTAGTCGAAAATGTCTTTAAAATTGAATTTTCCAGCAAGATTCGATATCATTGCGACGTACGGCTATAGCATGCCAAGATGTTCTTTCCTCCTTACTTTCGCAAGGAAGTTAGCACACCGCGATATTAGCCGGAAATGTCAATAAAATTGAGTTTTTCAGTCACATTCTAAAGCATTGCAATGGATATAGCACGCCAGTAGCATCTACCCTCCTTATTTACGCAATAAACTTAGCTCACCACGATATTAGTGAAAAAAGTCATTGAAAATGAATTTTAAAGCCAGATTCTACAGGACTACAATGGCTATAGCTCGCTAATGGAATCTATCCTCCTTATTCTTGCAAGGAAGTTAACTCACCACAATATTAGTCGAAAATGTCAATAAAATTGAACTTTCCAGCC
>NW_016908615.1:0-1007 GCF_001483705.2 Eufriesea mexicana | reverse complement strand
TCTGTGGATGGATGGATGTATGGGTGGATAGATGTATGGATCGCTGGATGTATGGATGGGTGGTTGTATGGCTGGATGGATGTATGGAAGAATTTGTGTATGGATGTGTGTATGTATGGATTGATGGCCGTATGGATGGATGGTTGTACGGATGGATTGAGGTATGGATGGGCGGATATACCGATGAATGTATGTACGGATGAATGGATGTATGGATGGATTGAGGTATGGATGGATGGATGTATGTATGGATGGATGTATGGATGTATGAATGGATGGGTGTATATATGTATGGGTGTATTGATTGATGGATGTATGGATGGATTCAGGTATGGATGGATGGATTTATGGATGTATGGATGTATGGTTGCATAGAAGTATGGATGTATGTATGTATGTATGGATGGATGTATGGATGTATGTATGCATGGATGTATGGATGTATGTACAGATGGATGTATGGATGGATGAATGAAAGGATTGATGGCCGTATGAATGGTTGGATGTATGGATGGATTGAGGTTTGGATGGACGGATGTACGGATGAATGGATGTATGGACCTATAATTGTATGGATGTGTGAGTGGATGGGCGTATGGGTGAATGGATGTATGGATGTATGTGTGCATGAATGGAAGGATGTATGTATGCGTGTATGGATGTATGGATGGATGAATTTATAGATGTGTGGATGTATGAACGTGTGGATGGATGGATGCTTGGATGGATAGATGTATGGATCGATGGATGTATGGATGGGTGCTAGTATGGATGGATGGATGTATGGTTCGATGGATGTATGGATGGGTGGATGTATGGATGGATGGACATTTGGAAAAATGGATTTATGGATGGATGTATGTATGGATGAATGTATGTATGGATGTATGAATAGACGGATGTATCGAATGATAGACGTACGAATGGAAGGATGTATGGACGTATGGCTGTGTGGATATATGGATGTATGGATGGATGGATGTATGGGCGGATAGATGTATGTATCG
>NW_016908614.1:0-1781 GCF_001483705.2 Eufriesea mexicana | reverse complement strand
TTTGGTTATGTTAGGTTTGCTAAAGCTTGGGTAGGTTTGGCTAGGATAGGTTTTACACAGTTAGGATAGGTCAGGTTAGGTCAGGTTAGGTTAGGTTAGGTTAGGTCAGATTAGGTCACGTCTGGACAGGTCAGGTCAGTTCAGGTCATGTCAGGTCATGTCAGGTCAGGTCAGGTCAGGGCAGGTCTGGCCGGGTCATGTCAGGCCAGATCTGATCGGGTCAGGTTAGGTTAGGTCAGAGCAGGACAGTCCAGGCCAGGCAAGCTGACGACAGGTAAGGTCAGTTGAAGTCAGGGCAGGCTAGGACATTACAGGTCGGTCAGGTTTTGTCAGGTCAGGTCAGGTGAAGTCAGGTCAGGTCAGTTCAGGAGAGGTCATGTTCGGTCAGCTCAGGCCAGGATAGGACAGGACACATCAGGCCAGGCCATGTCAAGCCAGGTAAGGTCAAGTCAAGTCAGGTCAGGTCAGGACAGGTCAGGACAGTCCAGGATAGGTCAGGTCATGTCTGGTCAGGTCAGGTCAGGTCACTTCAGGCCAGGCCATGTCAGGCAAGGTAAGGTCAGGTAAAGTCAGGTCAGGTCAGGACAGGTCAGGTCAGGTCAGGTTGGGTTATGTTAGGTTAGGGTAGGTTAGGTTAGCTTACGATTGGTTAGGTTAGGATAGGTTAGCTTGGGTTAGGTTTGATTAGGTTAGGTGAGGATTGGTTGGGTTAGGTTATGTTAGGTTAGGTTAAGCTAGGTTAGCTAGGTTAGGTTAGGTCATGTTATGCTAGGTTTCGTAATGCTAGGTTAGGAAAAGTTTGGATAGTTTGTGTTTGGTTACGTTAGGTTTGCTAAAGCTTGGGTAGGTTTGGCTAGGATAGGTTTTATAAAGTTAGGATAGGTAATGTTATGTTACGTTAGGTTAGGTTAGGTTAGGTCTGATCTGCTCAGGCCAGGCCAGGTCAGTTCAGGTCAAGTCAGGTCAGGTCCGGCCAGGTCAGTTTAGGTCAGGTCGGGTCAGGTCATGACGGGTCACTTCCGTTCAGGCCAGGTCAGGTCAGGCCGTTCCAGGTCGGGACAGGTGATGTCAGGTCAGGTCTGGGCATATCAGGTCAGGTCAGGTCAGGTCAGGCCAGGCCAGGTAAGGTCACGACAGGTCAGGACAGTTCAGGTAAGGGCAGGTCAGGAGAGGTCTGGTTCGGCCAGGTCAGGCCAGGATAGGACAGGTCACATCAGGCCGGGCCATGTCAAGCCAGGTAAGGTCAGGTCAAGTCATGTCAGGTGAGGACAGGTCAGGTCAGGTCAGCTCAGCTAATGCCAGGGCCGGTCAAGCCAGGTCAGGTTAGGTTATGTTATGTTAGGTTAGGTTAGGTTAGCCTACAATAGGTTAGGATAGGTTAGGTGAGTTTAGGTTGGGTTTGATTAGGTTAGGTTAGGATTGGTTGGGTTGTGTTAGGTTAGGTTAGGTTAAGCTAGGTTAGCTAGGTTAGGTTAGGTCATGTGGGGTTAGGTTTCGTTATGTTAGGTTAGGAAAAGTTTGGGTATTGTTGGGTTTGGTTATGTTAGGTTTGCTAAAGCTTGGGTAGGTTTGGCTAGGATAGGTTTTACAAAGTTAGGATAGGTTAGGTTAGTTTGGATAGGTTAGGTCAGATTAGGTCAGGTCTGGTCAGGTCAGGTCAGGTCATGTCATGTCAGGTCAGGTCAGGTCAGGTCTGGGCAGGTCTGGCCAGGTAATGCCAGGCCAGATCTGATCGGGTCAGGTTAGGTTAGGTCAGAGCAGGACAGGCCAGGCCAGGCAAG
>NW_016908613.1:9626-17692 GCF_001483705.2 Eufriesea mexicana | reverse complement strand
CCAGTAATAGTGTTCTCGTTAAGTCAGGTAGGGATATGCTATGTTTGGTTAGGCTATGTCAGCCATGGTTGGATATGGTTAGCTTCGACTCTTCTGCTATATACTGCGATTCTATGGGTCTCTGCTCTCTACTCTCCTCTAATACGTTCCGCCTGGCTCTCGGGAGGCCAGCAGTAGTAGTCGCGTCACGCTGGGTTGAGTTCTGTTACGTTAGGTCAAGTTTCGTTATGATATCTTCGAATTCTGCGCCATTCACTGAAGTGCGGTGTATTTTTTCGAGCTACTGTGTTCTAGTGTATTCTGCTTGTCAATGTGGAGATCCGCAATGTTTGTCACTTAATGTTAGGTTAAGTTGGGTTACGTTTGGATTCGTTCCGTTTGTCTTGGTTAGGATAGGCTACATTGACTTTTGTGCTTTGCACTGCTGTTCCTTGAGTTTCTGTGATCTGCTGCGCATTACTGCATTCCGCTTGGCCCTGGGGATGCGATGATCAGTGGTAGCGGCACGTCATTTTGAGACATGCTTCGGTCGGTTAGGTTAGATTAGGTGATATTTGGTTAGGATATCTGCGGCCCTTGAGCTATTCAAGGTAATGCAGTGTATTTCTGTGATCTACTGCGCTCTATGCTTCCTGCTTGTCACTGTGGAGGCCAGCAATAGTAGTCTCGTCACTACAGGTTGAGTTAGGCTTCGTGTGGATATGTTACGTTTGGCAATGTTAGGGTAGGTTCCTTTGCCTTTGTGCTTTTAGCTGCTATTCGGAGGATTTCTGCGCTCTAATGTGATCTCTTGTGCTCTGCCTGGCTCTGGGAATGCCAGCAATATTGGTCTCGTCACTATATGTTTAGATACACTACGTTTGTATAGGTAAGGTATAGTCGGGTTTTGTTAGGATGCGTTTGGCTCTTGTGCTATGCACTGTAATGCGGTGAATGCCTGCACTCCACTGTGCTCCAGTACATTCTGCTTGTATCTGTGGGGGCCAGCAATAGTGGTCTCGTCATGTTAGGTTGTGTTACGTTGAGTTTGTATATGTTACGTTTGGATAGGTTAGAACAGGCTACTTTGATTTTTGAGCTATGCACTGCATTTCCGCGGATTTCTGCGCTCTAGCGTGATCCAATATGCTCAGCTTGGCACAAGGGTGTTCAGTGACAGCGGTCCCGGCACGTTGGGTTCAGTTATGTTACGCTTCGTCAGGTTAGATTAGAACGGTTGTGTTTGGATATCTACGGCTCTTGTGCACTACACTGCATTGCGATGGATTCCTGCGCTCTGCTATGCTGTAGTATATTCTGCTTGCCTCTGTGGAGACCAGCAATAGAAGTCTCGTCATGTTAGGTTGAGCTTTGCTTCGTTTGAATGTGTTACATTAGGGTACGTTTAGTAGGGGTGGCTACGACCTTCGTGATGTGCACTACTATACGGCAAGTTCATGTGGTCTACTGTGCTCCACTGTATTCTAATTGACTCTGTGGTGTCCGGCAGCATTGGCTGCTGCACGCTCTGTTGAGTTACGCTACGTTCGGATAGTTTAGGATGGGTCAGGTTATGTTTGGATATCTACGGCCTTTGTGCTATACACTGCAACGCAATTGGTTTCTGCGCACTACTATGCCCTAGTACATTCTGGTTGTATATGTGGGGGAAAGCAATAGCTGCCTCGTAATTTTAGTTTGACTTATGATACGTTTGTGTATGTTACGTTTGGCTAGGTTAGAATATGCTATTTCGACTTTTGTGCTATGCACTGATATTCCGCGTATTTCTGTGCTCTAGAGTGCCCTAATATGCTCTGCTTGGCTCTAGGGTGTCCAGTAACAGTGGTCTTGGCACGTTAGGCTGCGTTAGGTTACGATTCGTTAGGTTTGGTAAGGTTAAGTATTGTTAGGTTAGCTCTGACTTTCGTGCTATACACTGTTATTCGGTGTACTTCTCTGATCGACTGTGCTCTACTTCATTCAGCTTGGCTATGGGGAGGCCAGGAGCAGCGGTCGCTGCACGTTATGTTGAGATTTGCTATGATTGGTTAGGTTGGGGTAGGTCAGGTTTCGCTTGGATATCGATGGCTTTTATGCTATTCACTGGAATGCGGCGGAATTCTGCACTCTACGTGCTATTGTAGTGGAGGTCTGCACTAGTGGTTTCGTCATGTTAGGTTGAGTTATGTTACGTACGGTTTGTTACGTCTGGCTAGGTTGAAATAGGTTACATTAGCTTTTGTGTTATTCACTGCTATTGGGTGGATCCTTGCGCAGTATCCTGCTCCAGTATGCTTTGCCTGGACATGGGAGGCCAGCAATTATGGTCTAGCCATGTTATGTTGAGTTACACTACGTTTGTATAGGTTATGTTAGGCCAAGTTCTGTCAGGGCATGTTTGACCTTTGTGCTATACACTGCAATGCGGTGGATTTCTGCTACCTGCAGTACTTTAGTATTCCTTTCTTGGCTCTGAGGCGGCCAGAAAATGTGGTCTCGGCACGTTGGGATGGGATATGCTATGTTTCGTTATGTCACGTTTTGGAGGTTAGGCTGTGATAGTACACACTTTGGAGCAATAAACTCCTATCCGCGTATATCTGTGCTCTACTCTGCTCTACTATTGTCTGCTTGGGTCTGTGGAAGCCAGCAATAGCAGTATCGGCAGGTTCGGTTGCGTTAGGTTACGTTTGGTTAGTTTAGGTTTGGTTAAGCACGGTCTGGTTAACTTAGACTTTCGTGCTATACACTGCTGTTCGGAGTATATCTTCGTTGTACTCTGTTCTTCTTTATTATGCTTAGCCAAGGGAATGCGAACAATATTGATCTCGGCACGTTAGGTTGTGTAAGGTTACTTTTGGTTAGTTTAGGCTAGGTAAATTTCGGTAACGGTTGCCTTGACTTTCGTGTCACACATTGATGTCCGGTAGACTTCTGCGATTGTCTGCGCTGTACTACATTCTGCTTAGACCTGGGGAGGCCAGCAATAATGGGAGCAGCACGTTATGTTGAGGTAGGTTGCGTTTGGTTAGGTTTTATATGCTCGGCTTATGTCTGCATAGATATGACTCTTGTGCTATACACCGCGTTTCTATGGACTTCTGCGCCATACGTTCCACCAGTAAGTACTGCTCGACTCTGTGGAGGCCAGCAATAGTGGTCTCGGCACGTTAGGTTGAGCTATGCTACGTTCGGGTTTGTTGCGTTTGGTGAAGTGAGGACATGATAATTCAGACTTCTGTGCTATACACGGCTATCAGCGGATTCCTGCGTCGCACTGTGTTCCAACATATTCTACTTTGCGCTTGGGAGGCCAGCGACAGTGACCTCTTCAAGTTAGGTTTACTTAGGTTACGTTTGGCTACGTTTCATTTGACAAGGTTAGGATACGCTACTATGTCTTCTGTGCTATACTTCACTTTTCGGTGAGTTTTTGTGGTCTACTGTGCTCTGCTACACTCATCTTGGCTCAGAGGATGCCAGGAGCAATTGCCGTGGCACATTATGTTGAGCTAAGCTGCGCAAGTTTGGGTTAGGTTAGGTCAGGTTAAGTTAGTGTATCTTCGACTCTTGTGCTGTACACTGCTATTCGGTAGATTTTCGCTCTCTACAATGCCCTACTATGCTCTGCTCGACTGTGGCAGGGCGTGGCCGTGGCAGGTTAGTATGCGGTATCTCACTATCGGTTATGTCATGTTAGGCTATATTCGGTTAGGATAGCTTTGACTTTCGTGCTTTACTCTGATATACGTGGTATTTCTACGATTTACTGTGCTCCACTACATTCTAGTTGGCTCTTGGGAGACCTCGAGCAGTGGTCGCGGCACGTTATTTTGAGCTGTGCTACGTTTTGCTAGATTCGGTTAGGCGAGGCTAGGGTACGATGTCCACGGCTTTTGTGCTACTCACTGCAGTGCGGTGAATATCTGCGCACTGCTATGCCCCAGTACACTCTGCTTGCACCTGTGGGGCAAGCAATAGTGGTTTTGTCATGTCAGGTTAAGTTAGGTTACGTTTGGATATGTTACGTTTGTCTAGGTTATGATAGGCTACTTTGACTTTTGTGCTATGCACTGCTGTTCCACGGTTTCCTGCGCTCTAGAGTGCCCTAATATGCTCCGCTTGGCACTGGGGTAGCCAGTAATGATGCTCTCGGTACGATAGTTTGAGTTATGTTACGTTTGGTTAGGTTGGGTTATGTCATGCCCGGTCTGGTTATCTTTGACTTTCGTGACGTACAATACTATTAGGGGGACTTCTGCACTAGACTGTGCTCTACCATTCTCTGCTTGACTCTGTTGGTGCCAGCAGATGTGATCTCGACAGGTTATGTACAGTTATGCTACTTTTTGGTAACGTTATGTTAGGTCAGGTTAGGCCAGGATATCCTCAACTTTTGTAACGTACACTGCTTCCCTGTGTATTTCTGGGCTGTAAATTGCTCTTTTATACTCTAAGCGAATCAGTGGAGGCGAGCAATAGCGGTTGCGGCACGTTAGTTTGAGTAAGGTTATGTTTGCTTGGGTTAGGTTGTATTAAGTTTTGTTGGGACAGCTCTGACTTTCAAGCCATACACTGTTATTCGGTGTATTCCTGTGATCTACTGTGCTCTACTACATTCTGCTTGGCCTTTGGGGACGCAAGGAGCAGTGGTAGCTGCACGTTATGTTGAGTTGTGCTACGTATGGTTACGTTAGTCTAGGACAAGTTATGATAGGGTAACTACGGGTTTCGCGCTATGCACTGCATTGCAATGGACTTCTGCGGTCCACTGTGCTCGAGTACATTCTACTTGTCTTTGTGGAGGACAGCAACAGTGGCGACGTTAGTGTGAGTTATGTTACGTTCGGTTATGTCACGCTTTACTAGGTTAGGGGAGACTACTCTGTCTTTTGTGATATATACCGCTATTAAGTTGGTTTCTACGCTCTAATGTACTGTAGTATGCCGTGCTTGTCTCTGGGGCGGCCAGTGATAGTGGTATCGGCACGTTAGGTTGCGTATACTTACGTCTCATTAGGCTAGGTCAGGCTGACTCGGTTAAGGTTTCTTTCATACTTGTGGTATAAGCTGCTATCTGGTGATTTACTGCGTTCTACATTGCTCTAGTACACTAAACTCGACTCTGGGGAGGCGTTGGGGAGGCTCGACTCTTGGCACGTCATCATACTTGTGGTATAAGCTGCTATCTGGTGATTTCCTGCGTTCTACATTGCTCTAGTACACTAAGCTCGACTCTGGGGAGGCATTGGGGAGGCTCGACTCTTGGCACGTCAGTGTGTGCTTCGTCACGTTTGATATTGTTCGATTAGGTTATATTTGGTCAGTTTAGCTTTGACTTTTGTGCTGTACACTGTTTGTCGGTGAACTTCTGCGCTCCACTGTGCTCTAATACATTCTGCTTGTCACTGTGGATGTCAGAAATAGTGGTCTGGTCATGTTATCTTGAGTTTGGTTTCGTTTGCGTATTATACGTTTGGATAGGAAAGTAGAGACTACTTAGACTTCTGAGCTATTTACTGCCATTCGGTGTATTTCTGCGCTCTAATGAGCTCTAGTGCCTCTGCCTGGCCCTGGGAGCTCCAGTAATATTAGTCTCGACACGATAGGTTGAGACATGCCACGTTACGTTATGGTACGTTTGGTGAGGTTAAGACAGGAGAGTATATGCATCTGAGCTGTGCACTGCCTTCCTCCGACTTCTGCCCTCTGCTGCGTTCCAATATTTTCTGCTTCGCTCAGGGGAGACTAGAAACAGTGGTCACGGCGCGTTAGGTTTAGTTATGCTACGTTTGCGTATGACAAGTTCGGCTATGCTAGGACAGAGTATCTTCGACTTTCGTGCCATTCACTGCCATTCGGTGGATTTCTACACCCTACTGCGCTCCAATATGTCCTGCTTGGCTCTGTGGTGGCCAGAAATATTGATCACGGTGCGTTAGGTTAGGTTAGGTTCGGATAGGTTAGGTTATGTTCGGATATCTTCGACTATTGAGCTATTCACTGCAATGCGGTGGGCTCCTGCGAACTACTGTGCTCTAGTACATTCTGATTGTCATTGCGGAGGCAATAAACAGTGGTCACGTGATGTTAGGTGGAGCTAGGTTACGTTTGCATATGATACGTCCGGTTAGGTTAGTACAAGTTACTTTGAATTTAGTGATTTACACTGCTATTCTTTTAGTTTCTGTAATCTACTGCGCTGCACTGCATGCCGTTTGGCTCTGGAGAGGCCAGGAGCAGTGGACGCGGCACGTCATGTTAATTTATGCTACGTTCGGTAAGGTTAGGTTAGTACGGGTTGGATTACGATATCTGCGGCCTTTGTGCTATTCGCTGCAATGAGGTGGATTTCTGCATTCTACTGTGCCGTAGTACAATTTCATCTTCTCCATGGATGTGAGCTATAGCGGTCTGGTCATGTTACGTTGAGCTATGCTTCGTCTGGATATGCTACGTTTGGCTATGTTAGGGGAGGCTACTTTGCCTGTTGTGCTTTAATCTGCTTTTCGGTGGAATTCAATGATCTGCTGTGCTCTACTACATTCTGCCTTTTCTCCGGTGAGGCCAGGTGCGTTGAGCTATGTTACGATTGGTTGTGTCAGGATAGGTCAGGTTTGGTTAAGATATATTTGACTATATTGCAATTCACTGCAATGCGATGGATTTCTGGACACTACTGTTCCGTGGTATATTCTGCTTGTCTCTGTGGATTCCAGCAATAGTGGTCTGGTCATGTAAGGTTGAGTAAGGCATCGGTTGTATGTGTTACGTTTGGCTAGTTTATGATAGGCTACTATTACCTCTGAGCTATGCACTGCTATTCGGTAGATTTCTGCGCTCTAATGCGTTCTATTGTGCACTGCCTGGCTCTGCGGATGTCAGGAATATCGGTCTCATCACGTTATGTTTACATACACTACGTTTGGGTAGGTAAGGTGAGGTCAGGTTTTGTCAGAATATGTCTGACTCTTGCACTATACACTGCAGTGCAATGGATTTCTGCGCTCTGCTGTGTTCCAGTATAATCTGCTTGGCTCTGGGGATGCCTGCAGCAGCGGTCGCGGAACGTTATGTTCAGTTAAGCTACGTTTGGTTGGGTTAGGTTAAGCCAGGATAAGTTAGGCTATCCTCGACTTCTGCAACGTACACTGCAATTCGGTGAATTTCTGCGATCTGCGTTTCTTTACTATACTCTGCTCGACTTTGTGGAGGCGAACAATACCGATCGCGGCAAGTCAGTTTTTGTTGGGTTACGCTTTGTTACGTTAGGTCAGGTTAAGCTTGGTTAGGGTAGCTATGGCTTTTGTACTATACACTCTTATTCGGTGCATTCCTGTGATCTACTCTACACTACCACTTTCGGCTTGCCTATTGGGAGGCCAGGAGCAGTGGCGGCTTTAAGTTACATTGAGATATGGTACGTTCGGTTAGGTTTGGTTTGGTCAGGTTAGGATAGGATACCTTCGACCATTGTGCTATTCACTACAATGCGGAGGATTTCTGCGCACGACTGCACCCTAGTATATTCGGCTTTCCTCTGTGGAGGCCAGCAATAGTAGTCTCGTCCTGTAAAGTTGAGTTAGGTTACGTTTGGCTATGTTAGGTTTGGCTAGCCTGACCATTGTGCTATACACAGCTATTCGGTGAATATCTGCGCACTAATGTGCTCTAATACGCTCTGCTTGGCTCTACGAATGCCACCAATAGCGGTGGCGGCACGTTATGTTTAGCTATGCTACGCACGGTTATGTTTGTCCATGCAAGGTTAGGTTGGGATATCCTCGACTTTTATGCTATAAACTGCATTTCGGTGGATTTCTGCGCAACAAAGTGCTCTTCTAAATACTGCTTTTCTCTGTGGAGGCCAGCAACAGCGGTCCCGACGTGCTGGGTTTTGTGAGGCTCCGTTTCTTGTCTGTTTCGTTTGGCTAGGTTAGGATATGCTACTTCGACTTTTGTGCTGTAAACTGCTATTCGGTACATTTTGTGCTCTAATGTGCTCTAATACTCTCCGCTTGGCTCTACGAAGGCCATCAATAGTGGTCGCGGCACGCTATGTTGAGATATACTACGTTTGGTTA
>NW_016908613.1:0-8538 GCF_001483705.2 Eufriesea mexicana | reverse complement strand
AATAGTAGTCTCGGCACGTTAGGCTGAGATAGGTTACGTTTGTGTATGTCATGTTTGGATTGGTTAGGAGAGGATGGCTTTGGCTTTTGTGCCATGCACTGCTGCTCGGCGGATACCTGCGCTGTATAGTGCTCTTGTATTTTCTGCTTGGATCTTGTGAGGACACCAATTGTGTCATGGACACGTTGCGTTGGGCTAGGTTACGCTTGGTTACGCTACGTTTGTATAGGTTATGATACGATAGCTTTGACTTCGGTCCTATACACTGCTACTCGGGAATTTCTGCGCTCAGCATTGCTCTAATATGTACTGCGTGGCCCTGAGGATGCCAGCAACCGTGCTCTGGGAACGTTATAATCAGGTAGGCTATGTTCTGTTAGCTTTGGTTAGGCTAATTTCGGTCAGGTTTTCTCTGCCTTTCGTGTTATAAGCTGCTATTCGGTCGATCCCTGCGCTCTACTGCGCTCTACCCTATTCTGCTTGCTTCTGGGGATGCCAGCAACAGTGGTCTGGACTCGTTAGTTTGAATGTGGTTACGTTTGTCTAATTTATGTTTGGTAAGGTTAGGAGGTGGTAGCTCTGACTTCTGTGCTATAAGCAGCTGCGCTGTGGCTTTCCGTGCTCAACATTAATCTAACATGCTCTGCTTGGCTTTGGGGAGGCCAGCAATATTGCTCTCGGCGCGTTAGGTTGAGTTCGTTTTCGTTCGGTTTAATTAAGCTTTGCTATTGTGTTATATGGTAACTTCGACTTTTGTGCAATACGCTGCCAATACATGGATATCTGCGAAATAATCTCTTCTAATGTGTTCTGCTTGGCGCTGGGGGAGGCAGCAATAGAGGTCTCATCTCGTTAGGCTGAGATTGGTTAGTCTGTTTACGTTGCGTTTGGTTTGGTTTGGAAAGTATAGCATTGACTTTTGCGCTACACACCGCTGTTCGGTGGATTTCTGAGCTCTACATTGCACTCATCTGCTCCGCTTAGCTGTGGGGAGGCCAGCAACAGTGTTCGCGGTACGTTAGGTTCAGATATGTAAGGTTTAGTTGCGTTACGTTTGGTTATGTTAGGATAGGGTAGCTTTGACATTTGTGCTATACACTGCTATTCGATGCATTTCCGCGCTCTACTGTGCTCCATTATTTTCTGCTTGTCTCTGGGGACACCGGCAATAGTGGTCTCGGCACGTTAGATTTAGTTATGTTACGCTTGGTTATGCTACGATTGGCCAAGTCCGTTAAGGATAGCTTCGATTTTCGTGCTATACGCTGCTATTCGGTGGATTCCATCGCTCTACAGTACTCTACTATACTCCGTTTGACCCTGGGGTGGCGTGCAATAGTGTTCGCGACACGTTAAGTTGCGTTAGGTTGTGTTTCGTTAGGAGATGTTAGGCTAAGTTTGGTTAGGATAACTTTGACTTTCGTGCTGTACACGTTTATTCGGAGGATTTCTGTTATTTACTGTGCTCTACTACATTCTGCTTGACTCTGGGAATCCTGGAGCAGCTGTCGCGGCACGCTATTTTGAGCTACTCTACCTTTTGTTAGATTAGATTATATCTGGTTAGGGTATCTACGGCCATTGTGCGATTCACGTCAATGCAGTTGATTTCCTCGCTCCGACGTGCTCTAGTACATTCTGCTAGTCTCTGTCGTTGCCAGCGAGAGTGGTCTCGTATTTTTAGGTTAATTTACGCCACGTTTGAATTGGTTAGGTGAGGGCAAGCTCAGCGAGGATATGTTTGACTCTTGCGCCATACACTGTTATCTTGTGTGCTCTGGCATTTTCTGCTTGGCTCTGGCGTGGTCAGCAATAGTGATCGCGGCACGTTAGTTTGAGCTCTGCTACGTCAGTGTCTGTTACCTTTGTTGCTGTTAGGATATGATAGTTCAGACATTTGTGCTATACACAGCTATCCGCGGGTTTCTGCGCTCTACTGTGCTCTAATATTTTCTGCTTGGCTCTGGGGAGTCCAGCGACAGTGGTCGCGGCACATGAAGTTGGGTTATGTTACGTTCGCTTAGGTTAAGTTATGCCAAGCTCGGTCAGGTTATCTTTGACTTTCGTGCTATACACTGCTTTTCGGAGGAATTCTGCTCTCGAATGTGCTCGACTATATTATGCTTGGTCCTGGGGAGTCCTGCAATAGTCGCGGCACGTTATGCTGAGCTAGACTACGTTTGGCTAGGTCATGTTTGGTTCTGTCTGTTAATGGCGGCTTCGACTTTCGTGCTGTACATTATTTTCCGGCGTTTTCATGTGATCTACTGTGCTTTACCGTATACTGCTTGGTTCTGAGGAACCCGGAAGCTGTGGTCTCTGCAGGTCATTTTGAGATACGCTGCGTTCGGTTAGGTTACTTTAGGTCCGGTTATGTTAATTTATCTTCGACTTTTGTGCTATACACTGATATGAGGAGAATTTCTGCGAACTACTGTGCTCTAGTACGCTCTACTTGTCCCTGTTGAGGTCAGCAACAGTTGTCTGGTCATGTCAGATTGAGTTAGGTTACGTTTGTATATGTTACGTTTGGATAGGTTAGAACAGGCTACTTTGACTTTTGTGCTATTCAATTCTATTCAGCGGATTTCTACCCTCTAATATGCTCTAATATGCTCTGCTTGGATCCGGGAAGGGCAGCAATAGTTGCCTCGGCACGTCTGGTTGTGTTATGCTACGTTTGGGTATGTCTCCTCCAGTGAGGTTGGGATACAGTGGCTTAGACCTTTGTGCCATACGCTGCTATTAGGTGGATTTCTGCGCTGTACTGTGCTCTGATATATTCTGCTTTTCTCTGCGGAGGCCGGTAATATTACTCCCTGCTCGTCAGTTTGAGTTGGGTTACGCTCCGTTGGTTTGGTTAGGAAGGCTTGGTTAGGATTACTTTGACTTTTCTGCTATACGCTGCTATTCGGTTGATGTCCGCGCTCTACATTACTCTACTATACTCTGCCCGACTCTTGGAGGTGAGCAATAGTGACCGCGGCACGTTATGTTGAGCTATGCTCCCTTATGTTTGGTTAAATTAGGTCAGCATAGGTTACGATATCTACGGCTTTTGTGCTATTCACTGCATTGCGGTGGATTTCTGCGCTATACTGTGCTCTAGCGTACTCTGCTTGTATCTGTGTGGGCCAGCAATTACTGCCACGTCACGTTAGGTTCAGCTATGTTACATTTGTATTTGTTGCGTTTGGCTAAGTTAGGATAGTCTACTTGACTTTTGCGCTATTCACTGCTATTCCGTGTCTCGTCACGTTAGGTTTAGCTATGTTACATTTGGATTTGTTGCGTTTGGCTAAGTTAGGATAGGCTACTTGACTTTTGTGCTATTCACTGCTATTCCGTGTATTTCTGCGCTCTAGTGTGATCTAATGTGCTCTGCTTGGCACTAGGGTGGCCAGTAATTATGGTCTCGGCACGTTAGGTTTGGTTACGTTACGTTACGTTAGGCTAGGTTTGGTTATGTATTGTTAGGATAGCTTCGTGTTTCGTGCTATACATTGTTATTCGGTGTACTTCTGTGACCTAATGTGCTCTACTACATTCTGCTTGGCTATGGGGAGGCCAGAAGCAGCGGTCGCTGAGATTTATGTTGAGATGCGCTACGTTTGGTTAGGTTAGGTTAGGTTAGGTTAGGTTATGTTACGGCATCTACGGCATTTGTGCTCTTCACTGCAATGCGGTGGGCGTCTGCGCTCTACCGTGCTATATTGCATTCTGCTTGTCTCTGTGGAGGTCCGTCCAAGTGGTTCCGTACTGTTAGGTTGGGTTATGTTACGTTTGGATATATTACGTTTGGACAGGTTAGGATAGGCTACTCTGACTTCTGTGATATTCTCTTCTATTCGGAGTATTTATGCGTTCTTATCTGCTCTGGTATGCTCTGCCTGTCTCTGCGACGCCAGCAATATTGGTCTCGTCACGTTGTGTTCGGCTACACTACGTTTGGGTAGGTCAGGTTTCGCCAAGTTATGTCAGGATATGTGTGAATTCTGTGCCATACACTGCAATGCGTTGGATTTCTGCACTCTCCTGTACTCTAGTATTTTCTTCCTGTCTCTTGACAGGCCAGCAATAGTGGCATTGGCGCGTTATGTTGATGAATGCTACGTTCGGTTATGCTACGTTTGGGAGGATAGGACGGGATAGTTCAGACTTTGGTGCTATACGCCCGTATCCGCGGAATTATGCCCTGTGCTGTGTCTTAATAACTTCTGCTTGGGTCTGTGGAGGCCAGCAATGGTAGTTTCCGCAAGCTACGTTTTGTTATGTTAGGTTTGGTTAGGTTAGGTTGGGTTGAGGTCGGTTAGGTTAACTTAGACTTTCGTGCTATACATTTCTGTTCGGAGAATTTCTGCGCTATACTCTACTCCACTGTATTATGCTTCTCAATGGGAATGCGGGCAATATTGGTCTCGGTACGTTAGGTTGAGTAAGGTTGCGTTTGGCTAGTTTAGATTAGGTTAATCTCGGTAAGTGTTGCTTTGACTTTCGTGCTATACTCTATTGTTCGGCGGATCTCTGCGCTCGACTGGACACTACTACATTCTGCTCAGCCCTGGGGAGGCCAACAATAATGGCCGCGGCACGTTAAGTTGAGGTAGGGAACGTTTGGTCAGGTTATGTTAGCCTACGTTGCGTCTTAATGGATACGACTTTTGCGCTATGCACTGCGTTTCTATGGACCTCTGCGCCCGACTTTCCTCTAGTAGCTTCCGCTCGGCTCTGTGGAGGCCAGCAATAGTGGGTGGGGTACGTTAGGTAAAGTTACGTTACGTTTGGTTATTTTAAGTTTGGAAATGTTAGGATCGGTTAGCTCGGACTTTTGTGCCACACACCGCTGCTCGGTGAATTTCTGTGCTCTTCTGTGCTCTAATATGCTCTGCTTGGCTGTGGTTATCACGGCAATGGCGGTCTCGGCACGTTAGGTTGAGTTAGGCTACGTTTGTTTCGGGTACGCTAGTCATTGTTAGGTTTGGATTGCTTTGACTTTCTTGCTTTAAACTATTATTCAGTGGAATTCTGCACTCAATTGTGCAATTCTGCACTCTGTTCGAATCTGGGGTGGCCAGTAATAGTGGTCGCGGCACGTTATTTTGAGTTATGTCACAGTTTGTTACGTTAGGAAAGGATGGATTTAGATTTTATGCTATACACTGCTGTTCGATGGATTAGAGCACACTACTGTGCTCTCGTATATTCTGCTTGGCTCTGTGGAGGTTAGCAATAGTGGTCTTGGCTCGTTGGGTTGAGTAATGCCACGTTCGGCTGCGTCACGTATAGTTATGTTAGGGCATGGTAACTACAGACATTGAGCTCTGTGCTCCTATTAGGTGGATTTCCGCGTTCTACATTGCCCTAATATGTACTGCTTGACAATGCGGAGGCCAGAAATAACGGTCGCGGCACGCTAGTTTTAGTTAGGTTACGGTTCGTTAGGTTCGGTAAGGTTACCTTTGGTTAGGATAGCTTTGACACTCAAACTATACACCGCCTCCCGGTGGATTTCCGTGGTCTACTGCGATCTACTGCATTCTGCTCGTCTCTGCGGTTACCAGCAGCCATGGTCGAGGTACGTTATGTGGAGTTGTGTTACGTTTGGTTAGGTTAGGTGGTGTCAGGTTAAGCTTTGATATCTTCGGCTTTTGTGCTATTCACTGCAATGCGGTGGATTTCTGCGCTCTACTGTGCTCTCATATTTTCTGTTTGGCTCTGGGCACTCCAGCAATTGTGTATCGGCACGTCATGCTGAATCAGGATACGCTCAGTCAGGTTATGTTATTCCATGTTAGGATAGGACATATTCTACCTTTTTGCTTTACATTTCAATGCGGCGGATTTCGGCCCACTACTGTGCCCTAGTATATTCCGGTTGACTCTGCGGAGTTCAGCCATAGTAGTCTAGGCACGATACCTGGAAATAACTTACGTTTGGCTATATTACGTTTGGGCTGGTTAGGTGAGGATAGGATAGATTTTGTTCGGTGCATTTCTGTTCTTTGCTCTGATCCAGTATGCCATACCTTGCTCTGGGGATGCATGAAATAGTGGCCGCTACAAGTTAGGTTGTGTTAGATTATATTTTATTAGGTTGGGTTATGTTTGGTTAGGTAAGGATATCCTCGACATTTGCGTCCTACACTGCTGTTCTGCGGACTTCTGGGCTCTACCGTGAACTACTATGCACTGTTCGACCCTTTGGGGGCAGTAATAGTACTCCCGGCACATAAGGCTCAGATAAGCTACGTTTGGCTATATTACGTTTGGGCTGGTTAGGTGAGGATAGGATTAATTTTTGTGCTATACTCTGCTATTCGGTGGATTGCTGCTCTCTACTATGCTCTAATTTGCTCTGCTTGGTTCTGGGGTGACCTGCAATAACGGTTGTGGGACGACAGGCTGAGATATTCTACGTTTGGTAAGGTTAGGTTTGGGCTACGTTCGGTTATGAGAACTTTGACTTCTCTGTTGTACACTGAGGTGCGGTAGCCTTCTGCGCTCTACTGTGCTCTAGTATATTCTGCTTGGCTCCGGGGATGCCGGTAATTGTGGCCCCTGCGCGATAGGTTGTGTTATGTTACATTTTCCGCGGTTAGGTTTGGCTATGTTTGGTTAGGAGGCTTTTGCGCTATGCACTGCTATTCAGACGTCTATAGCGCTCTACATTGCTCTTCCACAATCTAATTTTCCCTCGTGTGGCCGGCAGCTGCAGTGGTGGGAAGTTCGTATGAGTTAGTTTTCGCTTGGTTAGGTTCGGTTTGGGGAGGTTTTGTTAGGATGGCTTTGACCTTTGTGCTATAAACTGCCATTCCGTCGAAATCTGCGCTCTGCTGTGCTCTAATATATTCTGCTCTGGTCTGGGGAGGCCAGAAATCGAGGCCTCGGCTCGCAAGGTTGAGTTATGTTACGCATGGCTTGGCCAGGTTCATATAGGTTTGGTTAGTATAGGCCTGACTTTTGTGCTATACATTGCTTTTCGGTCGTTATTTGTGCACTGTATTGCTCTACCAGCATCTGCTTGTTTCTGTGGAGGCCTGATTTCTGCTTTCAACTCTCCGCTAATGCGCTCTGCTTGTTCCTGAGGAAGCCAGCAATAGTGATCGCGGCACGTTAGTTTGAGTCAGGTTACTTTTGGTTATGTTGTAATTGGTTAGGTTGGAAGAGGTATCTTTGACTTGTGTGGCATATTCCCCTATTAAGTGTACTTCTGCGCCGTACTGGGTCTTAATATTTTCAGCTTCGCACTAGGAAAGCCAGCCATAGGTGTCTCGGCACCCTATGTTGTGCCTGGTTAGGAGCGGTTAGGCTCTGTCAGGCTATGTTTGGTCAGGATAGCTTTATATTTGTGCTGTACACTGCTATTCGGTGGATTTCTGCGCTCTTCTGTGTTCTAGTATCTCCTGACTGGCTCAGGGCATGACAGCAGCAGCGGTCGCGGCACGTTAGGTTGAGTCACGCTATGCTTGGCTATGTTCTCTTGGTTTGGGTTTGGCTTGAGTTGCTTTGACTTTTCAGACATACGGCGCGATTCTATGGATTTTTGCTTTCTACACTGCGCTAATGCGTCCTGCTTGTCTCTGGGGATGCCATCAATTGCGGTCGCGGGACGTTAGATGGAGTTAGCTTACGTTTGGTTGTATTACGATTGGTTCGCTTAGCAGCGGATAGCTTTGACTTTACTGTTATTATCTGCCATTAGGTTGATTCCGGGGCCCTAAAGCGCCCTAATATTTTCGGCTTGGCACTGGCAGGGCCAGCAATAGTGGTTTCGGCACGTTATGGTGAGCCATGCTAAGTTCGATTGTGTTGGGTCAGGCTGGGTTCCGGCAGGATAGCTTTAACTTTCGTGCTGTACACTTATATTCGCTGGATTTCGGCGTTCTACTGCGCACATGTACGACCTGCCTGGCACTGGGGAGGGCAGTAACAGCGGTCGCGGCACGTTAGGTTTAGTCACGCTCTGCTTGGTTATGTTTCGTTGGTTTGGGTTTGGTTTGTGTAGCTTTGACTTTTCTGATACACGCTGAGATTCTATGTATTCCTTCGATCTGCTCTCCACTAAATTGCTGCGCTTGGCTCTGCGGAGGCCAGCAATAATTTTTGTTACTTTACGCTTTGTCAGGTTAGGTTAGGTTACGTTAGGAGGTGCTAGCCTTGACTTTTGCGCTAAAAGCTGCCGTTCGGCGGTTTCTCACCGCATGTTACGTTGTGTTAGGTTACGGTTGGTAACATTACGATTGGCTAGTTTGGGGCTGATAACTTTGACTTTAATGCTATAGTCCCCTATTAGGTGGCTCTCTGCGCCCTACTGGGCTCTAATGCTTTCATCTTGGCACTGGGAAGGGCAGAACTGTGGCCTCTGCAAGTTACGTTCTGTCATTCTACGTTCGGTTAGGTTGGGACACGCTAAGTTTTGTCAGGGTAGTTATAACTTTTCTGCTGCACACTGCTATTCGGTGGATTTCGGCGCTCTAATGTGCTCCAGTATGTCCTGCTTGGCTCTGGGAAAGGCAGCAACAGCGGTCACGGCACGGT